>NC_045713.1:37246824-37395429 GCF_009834535.1 Camelus ferus | reverse complement strand
TAAATTGAATAAGAAGTAGGATCTAGAAGGTAACAAAATGATGGCACCAATTAAAAATAAAATCCATCCTGTACTTTCTGCTCAATTAGCTGTAACATAACCTTTGTCAAAAAAGGAAGATTTCATCTAATTTCATTCAGGGTATTTGCATATGCCAAGCATTGTTCTAATTTCTTTACAAATATTAGTACAGTTAATCCTCATAGCAATTCTGTGAAGTAAGTTCTAATGTCATTATCCCTGTTTAACAAATCAGAAAGTTAAGGCCCAGAGCAGTTACTGGATTTACCCAAAGTGGCAAAGCTTTTGTACGTAGTAGAAACAGGATCTAATTCAGGCAGTCCAGTTCCATAGTCGATGCTGTCAACTGTGCGGCATCTTTATCTGATTAACTCAGAAACTTTTTAATGCATGCATATTAAAAAAGCATTTATGAATTTGGATTGCACTGAGAGTAATGGAGTATTGGGGACCCACTAAGTAGTAGCTCCCATAGAGTATTTGTTGGAAAATCATGTATATAAGGATGACTGGATGTTCACACAATTTAGATTCCAGCCTATTCAGATTTAAAATACAAGGACAGTAAAAGGTTCATCAGCTTGAAATTAGTTTTTAAGTGATGTCAGGGCATTTCAAGTCAATTTGAAAGGATTAAGGGATAATATGGATTTGCCAAGTACTTTGAGATACCAAGGAACCATGAGGGCACTTGTAGGATTACACAGGATATTTAACAGCTCTAAATCTAGCTCTGAGTTTTTAATTCTTTGCTTTAACTTTTGAAACTAACTTTACTGAATGAAATGGTGGCTATACTAGTTAGTAAAGCAGAAGTTACAAGTCTGAACGCTTACAAGTATGAAGTGGTGATATTTTGAGCCATATGACGCTGTGGACTGCTTTCAGGTGTCCCTTTAGGATGCCACAGAGAGAACAGGGTTGGGAGCCTGGAAAATTGACAGAGTTCTGCAGCCCCAACCCTCACTTCAAACAGAATGGCCATGCTGTTACCTCTTTTACAAAGTCAGCTTTTATGTAATAGTTTGTTTGAACAAAGGGTTCTACACCTTAAAAGCTCTTAAACAATTCTGAACATAATGTAATTAAATTTTCATTCATTAAAGTTTCATTTAATCAACAGTCACTAAGGTTATACATTCACACCCATTAGGGTGACTATTATTTTTTTAAAAAGCATGAGGATATGGAGAAATGTGAAAACTTGTGCATTTCTAGTGGGAGTATACAATGGTGCAACCAGTGTGAAAAATATTATGACAATTCCTAAAAAAATTAAACATTAACTTACCATATGGTCAATCAATTTCACCCAAAAGAAGTGCAATCAGGGGCTCGAACAAATAGTTGTATGACCATGTTCATAGCACCATTGTTCACAACAGCCAAAAAGTGGAAGCTACCCAAATGCCCATCAATGGATGAATGAATTTTAAAAAGTGGTATATACATACAATGGAATATTATTCTTCTTTAAAAAAAAAAGGAAATTGACACATGCTCTAACATGAATGAACCTTGAAGGTACTTCGCTTAGTGAGATAAGCCAGTCTCAAAAGCCCAAATAGTGTGTGCTTCCATGTACATGAGATGCCTAGAGTAGTCAAATTCAAAGAGACAGAAAGTAGAGTGGTAGTTGCCAGGGTCTGGAGGAGAGGGGAATGGAGAGTTAGTGTTTAGTGGGTTCAGTTTTGCAAGATGAAAAATTCTAAAGATGGATAGTGGTGATGATCCCACAAAATGTGAATGTATATAATACCACAGAATTATATACTTAAAATAGTTAGAATGATAAATGTTATGTGTATTTTACTTCAATAAAAATCAGTTTTAAAATACTTTATAGATACAAAGAACGTATTGATGGTGCTACAGGCAGGAGGTTGTGGTGGGGAGCAAAATGGGAAAGTGGTTCAAAAGGTACAAACTTCTGATTATAAAATGAATAAGTGATGGGGATGTAATGTATAGCATGGCGACTACAGTTACTAATACTCGACTGCATATTTGAAAGTTGCTAAGAGAGTAGATCTTAAAAGTTCTCATAAAAATTAGTAAATATATATGGTGGCAGACGTTGACTAGACTTATTAGGGTGATCATTTTACAGCATATACTAATATTGTATCATTATGTTGTACATCTGAACTAATATCATGTTCCATGTCAATTATACCTCAATTAAAAAATAAAAGCTAAACATACCCACCTACTACATGATTCAGCATTCTGTTCCTAGACAGTTACACAAGAGGAAGGAAGTTTATGCCCATACAAAGACTTGACCATGACTGTTCATAGCAGCTTTATACATAATAACCAAAAATCTAGAACCAACCCACTGTCTGTCTACAGGAGAATGAATAAAGAAATTGTGGTGTATTCATGCAAGGTAATACTACTTAGCTCTAAAAGGAATAAACTACTTATAACCAACAACATAAATGTATCTCAAGTGATTATGCTTAGTGAAAGAAAGCAGACAAAAGTAATATATACTTATGATTCCACTTATATAAAGTTCTAGTAAATGTAAATTAATCTGCATTGACAAAAAGTAAATCAGTGGTTGCTTGGGGAGGAGGGTACAAGAAAAGGCAAAAGGGGCACAAGAAAACTGTTGGGAATTATGGGTGATATGTTCATTATCTTGATTGTGGTGATGGTTCATGGGTATATATGATATGTCAAAATTTATCAAATTGTACACTTTACATATGTAAAGCTTATTATATATCAATTATACATCATTAAAACTTTTAAAACAAAAAAACAAAACAAAACATAGCATGGCAGGGATTTAAGCCTGCTGATTAAAGATGAAAAGTTTTCCCAAAGACTGTCAGGTGAGACAGCTTCTAGTGTACATGAAAGACACTGAAGACCACAAGGAGTTTTTTAGAAAGTGCTTATTCTGGGTAAGAATTTTGGGTTTTGCTTACTAAATAGAGTAATTAATAAAGATAAAGGGAATGCAAAAATTAAAAAAGATTCACAAAGGCAATACATAGCAAATACATTGACCAATCTAAAATAATTGGTCCTTAATCACTCATTAGGCAACTAGCACTAAATTATTAATGGTTCATGTGATAGATATGACGGTCATAACATACCAATCCGTTTATAAAATACAGTTAAAGTAGCTCCTGTCCTTGGATGTAGCTCAGATGATTCCTGATAGACTAGAACTCTTCTTGCACTTTTACCTTCTTTGCAACAGGTTAAGTAACTTTAACTTGTATTGTTGGAGCCTAAGGGAATGTTTTAGAATCCAAGACTATCCATTACTTAAATATTATTTTGTTAAAAACATTACAAATAGATAGCTTTAAGCCATTGATTTTATCAACCCAATTTGGAAAGATTCAGACTTGGACATCAAAATATTATGAGTCATCCAATGTCACAGAGCTAACTGTTTACAATCCTGGTAATTAGACAACAACAAAAAAAACCAGACTTAGTGAACATTAAAAGAATTATCTTTCCAATGGTTCAATGACACCCAAATTACATACCACCAAACAGAGCAACTTAGGGTGCAAATTCCATTATCTTTCTGAAAAAAAAAATTAGATTCCAAGAAATGACTTTTCTCAATGATATGTTAATGAAATATCAAGGAAATATCAAGGAAGGTTAAGATTTGTTTAAGTTCTTTCCTGTTTTCTGAAAGCTGACTATAATTGAGTTGGAAAGTTCTATTAGAATTCTTTTATTTCTGTAGTACACAAGAACTGTAGCTGAAAGTTCCCAAACTGTTAAGAGTTATTAAACCTGAATTAAGATTCAATTACTCCTTGGTATGTGCTACAGATTGGTGTGTCCATAGCAAAGCTTTTTTTTTTTTTTTGTAGCCCTAATCTATATATATTTTATGAGTTAAATCTTGAAATTTGGTTTTATTTCTCATAGCTTTCAATCATTTAACAAGGTTTAACTTGAATTTTTAAATTATATTTTTTCTCCACCATATTAACCTTTTCATTTCACTTTGAAACTGAATGACAAGGTGACTCAGTATAAAAGAAAAATATCAGACTTTTGCAGTTTTGTTTTGGATATACTGCGGGAGGTAAAGACCAGGATTTAAAGCTCAGGTTCTTAAATCAATGCTTAATCTTCAGCTTCTCTCTTGATAAAGAATTTTTTGTTGTTGCTGCTTTGCCTTTATGATTTTTAACAGGTGAATTATACTTATTTTAAATATGTAATACTTTCTCATGCTTAAAAATTCAAAACGTACAAAAGGGTATGAAGTGAAAACTCTTTTTACTCCTTTGCCCTAAGCACCCAGTTCTATTGCACAGAATCAAACTATGTTGTTAGTTTCTTATTATGCTTCCAGAAAATGTATGCATGTTTCTATGTGTAAATGCATAACAACACATACACATAAAATCAAATATAGTTATCTTTTTTAGGTATTGTTAATGTATTATACACACATTTATGCACCTAATTTTTTCACTACTATATAGTACATCTTGGAGATTCTTCCATTATAAAACAGAAAACTTCCATATGTTTGTTATGGTTTGTCTGTTTCTTCAGCTGGATTCTATTCCAGTATATTGCTGTATCATAATTCATTTTAATTAGTTCTCTATAGATGATAGGTTTTTCAAAGTTTTTGCTATTATAAATATTTCTTTAGTAAATAACCTTGTACATACATTATTTCTCCTATAAATAATTTTTCTGCAAGATAAAATCCAAGAAGTAGAAATACTGTGAAATTATTGAGCCCTAATGCTTGTTTTAGGATAGATTTTGATATGTCTTCTTGAGTGAGTTTTGGTATATTTTTATAAAGTATTATCCATTTCATTGTGGTTTTCAAATTTATTTGCACAGAATTGAATAGAGTAGTCTCATTATTCTTTAAGGTGTTTCCATCTATGCTTACTTCATCATTCTTCATTTTAAAACACTCCCAATGTTTTATTTTGACCAGGTTACAAATCACTTCTCAATTTTATTATTATTCAAAGAACCAACTGTTTAAAAATTTTTTACCTTTTTAATTCTTCTGATCTCCTTTGGTTTACTTTCTATTTGTCTTTTTTCCTTAAACTTTTTTTTTTTGGGCTTGATGATTCTTATTTTTAAGTTTAAATTTTTTTGTTAGTATATCTTTCTAAGACTGGAATTTAATTTGGGCACTGCTCTAGAAACACCACATGTGTTCTGATATGTAGTATTTCTGTTATCATCATTTGTTATATATTCTAACATAAGGTTTCATTTCTTCTTTGCATTGTTTAAAAGTGTCTAAAGCACATTTTTTGTTTCCTGGTTTTGTTATTACCTTCTACTGTTACTGAATTGTGATTAATGGATATTCACATTGTTTGACTTTTTTTATATTTTGAAAAACAATGATTTTCTTTTAGCAAAATATATAGTCATTTTTGGGGAGAATATTTCAGAGGCCCCTTAATACAAAATGTATACTGTATTTTATGGTATAGAATAGGATACATACCAGTAACTCCACCTTACTAGTTGTGCTGTTTACTTTTATTGAAATTTTGTTACATTTTCTGTCTTTATACCTTCTTGAAATCCTTAATTATATGAATTATTCTGTGTGTGTTTCCTCTGATATTTTGGAAGGTCTGCTTTCATATATTAATATAGAAGAATATTATTTGTTTATAAACTATGTAATAAAATACATTTTTAATTAATGTTATATGTAATCATTATAATTCTCTATTTTAAATAATGTTTTCCATGAGCATATCAGTCAAGAATGGTCAGTAAAACAGAAGCTTCTCTAGGAATTTTGCAGGAAAGATTTTAATATAAGGACTTAAGAGGTTCACAAAGGCTGTCAGAGCTGGGTAAGTGAAGATCAGGGAAACTTCTGCTGGAGTTAGATAAAATTAAGAAATGCTAGGATTAAAGGAAAACCCATATCTATCTAAGTTCCCTGCAGCATTAAAGAAAATGATTAATAGGAATTTATCTGGAAGCCAAAATAAACCTGAGTAATCTCAAAGAAAGCCACTATCACCAATCTCAGATGCTCATAGTTTTGAAAGAGTGATTTATCAGATTACCTGAAGCCACTATAGGACTTCCATCTGTTATCTATTTATACATAACTGCTTACAATTATACTTTCAATATGTGGAGTCTAGCCATATCTTTATTTCTTGATTTATAACTGTAACATATTCATTCTAGTTGATTACTTCTATTTTCTTATTCAGAGACTCCAATTGTGTGTATGTTGGAATTTTTCTTTCTTCTGTGCCATTTTCTCTTTATTATAGCACTTTTCAAATTCTGCTTTTTTCCTGCTCTATTTATAATTCACTGGGTTGATTGTAGTACCTACTTTTCCTTGTGCTAGTTCTAATTTTGCATTCATTTCTGTGTTCTTTTTTCTGAAGTGTGGAACATCATATCTTCTTCCATTATCTCCCTCTATAATTACAATAGTTCTTGCATCTTTTCTTTATGCTCTTCTTGAGAGGATATGGCTTTGATTTTTTTTTAATTCATGGTAAAATGTTTTGCTACAATTTTCATTTGTTTTGCTGCAATATTGTTGTTATGTCTTTAACTTGCCAAATAACTTTTCTGTCCCTGTCTGTTATATTTCTTCTGTTTTTGTTGTGATTAAGAAACATCTTTGAATGAGGTGTTTTTTTTTTTTCCTAGACAAGCTATTTGCAGGAAGTTGTTGTCTTGAAAGGGATAAGGCTCTAAGCTACAAGTAGTTTTTTTTTGTGCCTGAGGATTTTGTGTGAGCATTCTGTTAACCTTTTTTCCCCTAGCCAAAGGAAATAGACAGATGTAAGGAGATCACATTACCAATCACAATACCACAAATACAGATTGCTTCCTGGAAATATGAATTGTCTGTGTACTTCCTTGTCCCACTATTACCTCTTCCATTTTGCAGAAGCAAACCAGATCCAGAGAAACTCACACTACTGGTATATGCATAATTATCTTGCTGTTGAAATTGGGGAGCTCTCATTTCACACTTCAAAGTGCCCACCTCATATTAGGACATGAAATTTTCTGAGTTTATAAGATTTATGATCATATGTTTCTCCTTTCAGTTTCTTTCTACAACCATGCTTGATTTCATTGTTTAGAACCCATTCCATTTTTTGTTTCAAGGTTTTATCTGAATATAGATCAAACAAAATCAGAATTTACATCTATCTTTCTCATGTTTCCTTGTTGCTTTAGGGTGACTTCCAAGAAAAGAATGGAGTATACTGACAAAACACTGTCATCTTGAAACCAAAAGAGTCATATTTTTAAAAATAATTAAGTGAACAAGTACTATAAACAATGTTTCTTAAAAAGCCAACATACCTTATTTATATACTCATTAGACACTAAGATTCCTCTAGTAATATTTTTCTTTATTACTACTCTGTCTGAAAGAGCATTTTCAAATCTTGCTGGAATATTTTAAGGTTTGGTTAATCAGTCTCACCAAATTAAGAGGGCTACTTATGTCATTATTCCTACTTTGCCCAATCTATAGAGTTCTTTCCCCTTTTAAAATGATCCAAACTTCAGAAAAAAACATTTTAACCATTTAAATCAAAGTAAGAGGATGTGTGTCTGAGTGGGTTTGGCTACAGATAATATATTTAATATATTTGGTTATATTAAAAAGGAAATCACATAATGAGAGAGGGATCAAGTTTCAATAAATAGATATGTAATCTCATGGAAAATATGATGTTAAATTCCTTGGATTTCTAGTACTGGCAATACATAAAACTAAGATAGCTTTAAAATTCTCTCAAATCAAACAAGATTTTTTCAGTGACTTTCTTTTAATATTTTCTTTTTAATATATTTTCATTTTCTTCCAGTTTTATTGAGATATAATTAACATACAGCACTGTATAAGTTTGAGGGTATATAGTGTAATGATTTGACTTACATCATAAAATGACTATCACAATAAGTTTAATAAACATCCATCATGTAGATGCAAAATTAAAGAAACAGAAAAAGTGTATTTTTTTCCTTGTGATGATAACTCTTAGGATTTACTTTCTTATCAACTTGCACATACACACAGCAGTGTTAATACATCTATCATGTTGTACATTACATCCCTAGTACTTATCTTATAACTGGAAGTTTGTACATTTTGACTGCCTTCATCTATTCCCCGTCCCCCACTTGTCACCCCCATATCTAGCAACCACAAATCTGATCTCTTTTTCTATGAGATTGTTTGTTGGTTTATTTGTTCTAAGTATAATTGACCTAAAACAGTATGTTAGCTGCTGTTGGACAACATTATGATTCAATATTTCTATATATTTGAAAATGATCACCACAATAAATCTAGTTACCATCTGTCACCATACAAAGATATTACACAATTATTGACTATACCCCACACCTATGACTCATTTATTTTGCAGCTGGAAGTCTTTACCTCTTAATCACCCTCACCTATTTCTTTTCTCCCCACCGTTTCCCCTATGGCAACGATAGTTTTCTTCTTTGTATCTATGACTCTGTTTGTTATGTATGTTTGTTTTGTTTTTCAGACTCCACATATAAGTGAAATCATATAACATTTGTCTTTCTATAACTTACCTCATTTAGCATAATACTGTCTAGGCCCATCCATGTGGTTGCACATAACAAGATTTTATCCTTTTTTATGGCTAATACTCCATTGCATAGATACATACCACAACTTCTTTATCTATTTAATTATCAATGGATATTTGAGTTGTTTACATATCTTCACTAAATAATGCTGCAGTGAACATATTAGGTGGATGTATCTTTTCTAATTAATGTTTTTATTTTCATCAGATAAATACCCAGGAGTGGAATTGTTGGATCAAATGGTAGTTCCATTTTTAATTTTTGTGAGGAAACTCCATGCTATTTTCCATAGTGGCTTCACTAATTTGCATTCCCACCAACAGTGCACGAGGGTTCCCCTTTCTCCACATGATCAACACCTGTTATTTGCTGTCTTTTTCATAATAGCCATTCTAATAAGTGTGAGGTAATATCTCACCGTAGGTTTCATTTGCGTTTCCCTGATGATTAATGATGTTGAGCCTCTTTTCATGTGCCTGTTGGCCATCTATAAGTCTTCTTTGGAAGAATGTCTACTCAGGTCCTTTGCCCATTTTATAATATGGTTGTTTGGGGTTTTTTTGATATTGACTTGCATGAGTTCTTTGTATGTTTTGGATACTAACCCCTTATTAGATATATCATTTGAAAATATTTTCTCCCATTCATTAAGTGGTCTTTTTGTCTTGTTGATAGTTTCCTTCACTGTGAAAAAGCTTTTCAGTTTGATGTAGTCCCATTTGTTTATTTTTGCTTTTGTTTCCTCTGCCTCAGGAGACATATCCAAAGAAAAATTACTAAGACTAGTGTTAAAGAGTATACTGCCTTTGCTTTCTTCTGGAATTTTTATGGTTTCAGGTCTTACATTTAAGTCTTCAATCCATTTTGAAGTTATTTTTATGCTTGATATGAGAAAGAACTTCAGTTTGATTTTTTTGCATGGAGCTGTCCAGTTTTCCCAACACCATTTATTGAAGAGGCTGTCTTTTCCCCATTGTATATTCTTGCTTTATTTGTCTTAGATTAATTGACTATAGGTGTGTTGGTTTATTTCTGCTCTCTCTATTCTGACTGTTGACTATGTGTCTGTTTTTGTGCCAGTATCAAATTCTTTAGATTACTGTATGTTTGTAGTATAGTTTAAAGACAGGGAGCATGGTAGCTATGGCATTGTTCTTTCTCAAAATTGTTTTGGCTACGTGGGATCTTTTGTGTTTCAATACAAATTTTAGGATTGTTTGTTCTAGTTCTGTGAAAAATTCCATGGATATTTTAATAGGGATTGCTTTGAATCTGTAGATTGTCATGAGTAGTATGGTCATTTGAATAACATCAATTCAGCCAATCCACGAACGTGGTATATCTTCCCATTTGTTTGTGTGTTTTTAAGACAAAAAAAATACTTTTAAAACATGACAGTTAAAATTTGAGCATCAAGTGAATGAAATAATGTTACAATTGCCCTGTGTGGGAGGAAGGAATGCCAACTTCAGTAATCTTGGGATTGAGTTAATTGTCCTCTCTCTCTGCCCTGAGAGGAAGTCTTAGAGAAGTAGAAAGTTAGAAATGAGATTTGTAAATAAAGTTGGCATATAAGGACTGTATTGTCTGTAAAGTCAGAGAGCAGATAGAAATATTTCTATCAGCACAGAGAGAAAATGAAATTTGTCTTTCTTTGCCTGAGCTGTAGATGAAAGAAGAGAAAACTATTTCTGACTATTTGACCTTACATGTAAGTTTAATGCTTAATGTTATAGTATTTATATGAGACAGAGACTCCCATGATGAGAAATTGACATTAAAATGTATCCGCAGTCTGTGATACTACTGAAGTAACTGGTGAAAACAAATAAAAATGGCTCTGTGGAAACATTCTCTGAAACCAAACTGTGAAGCATTTTCACATCTTATCACCTCATGATTAATATAAAAATATTACAGACAAAAAGAAAGTCATGAATTCATCCACATAGTGAAGACAAATTTCCTATGAAATTAATTAAGCTGACAACAGATTTCTCAACAGAAATAACAGTGGGATGTGTAAAACACAGGGAAGCAAGAATATAATGGAATGAATATTCTCAAATTTCTTAGGAAAATTAACATGGCTTGGTAAATAATAGACATTCTCAGAACAGATTTAACTTTTATTTTAAATTCAAATTAATGATATTTACAGGAGACACACTCAAACTCCTTTTCTCGAGATGACATAGACTCACTCTTTTCAGCTCCTCCCTTCTAAATACAATTAAATATCTAGAAGTAATTCAGTAGTCAATCATAAAAGAATTCTTAAAGTTGGAAAGGAGTCAGATAAGCTGGTGACTTTGCAGAATGTGGAGAGACACTATGGTGAGACAGATCCCTTAGTTTTCTTTTTAGCTCTCATTTATCAAACAGTAGGGACTGGAGAGGCCTGCAACCCCAAAAAGCAGAAGAAATAAGCAGAGAAGAAAAAGAAAAGAAAAGAAATGTTTTCCCACTAAATAGCATCATACAGCAGCCTAGGGGGATGCTGTGAGTTGGAGTGGGGAGTACCAGAATAACAAAGCAGGCCAGAGTAACACTGTAAGTGCTATTAGAACTAAAGTTTCTTTGGAACTACAGACTTCAAAAGTAGACCATGACCTATGTGCTAAACCTAAACAGGGTGACAGCATGCTGAAATAGATGTGTAAGTAGGATCAAGTGTCTCTTAACATAATAACCAAAATGCCCAGATATAATGTAAAATTACTTGTCATGCCAAGAACCATGACAAACATGACTTGAATGAGAAAAGAGAGCCAACCAACCAGGTATTGAAATTATCAGAAAAGGATTTTAAAACATCCATAATAAAAAATTTTCAACAATTATGAGTTCTGTTGAAATTCAGTTTAAAAAATAGAAACCCTCAGCAAAGAAGTGGAAATTATTAGAAAGTACTGAATAAAAATTGTAGAATTAAAAATATGATCACTAAAATAAAAACTCAGTATATGAGCTCAATGGTAGAGTAATGATGACAGAAGTTACAATCAGTAAACTTAAAGACAGAATAATAGAGTTTACTCAGTCTGAACAACACAGAGAAAATAGTGTGGAAAAATTAATGAACATATCCTCAGGAACTTGTGGGGGCAGTAACCAAAAATCGAGGATTAGTCTCATTAAGACAAGAAAAGGAGATTTGAAGAATCGGAGATTTGAAGAATCAGAAATTTGAAGAAGCAGGAAATGTATTTGAAGAAACAACAGTTGAAAAGTCACCAAATTTGGGGAAAGAAACAAACCTACAGATTTAAGAAGCAGACTAATACTCAAAAAGGATAGATCCAATCCAAAGTAGTTCTCACCATAACACCTCATAGTTAAACTTCCCAAAACTAAAGACAAAAAAAAAAAAAAAAAAACAACCTTAAAAAAAATTTCAATGTTATGTATAGAAATGTAGAATCACTATGTTGTGCACCAGGCACTGACATAATGTTGTAGATCAATTATATTTAAAACAAATAAATGAACAAACTCATAAAAAAAAAAAAGAGATGAGGTTTGTGACTACCAGAGGCAGAGGGTGGGTGGAGAGAGAATTGGATGAAGGCAGTCAAAATGTACCAACTTCCTGTCATAAGGTAAATAAATAAGTACAGGGATATAATATATAACAGGATAAATACAATTAACATTGTTGTGTGTTATATATGAAAGTCGTTAAGAGAGTAAATCCTAAGAGTTCTTATCACAAGGAATATTTTTTCTTTCTCTTTAATTTTGTATCTATATGAGATGATGGAAGTTCACTAAATTTATTGTGGTAATCATTTCATGACATTTGTAACTCAAATCATTAGGCTGTATACCTTAAACATTTACAGTGCTACATATCAATTATATCTCAATAAACCTAGAAGGAAAATAATTTTAATGAAAACTAAAATAAAAGTAAATTCATTCCAAAGTCACTGAAGGTGGAGAAGGGACAAGGCAGATTTCATCAGAGATTGCCTGCCTGCAGTGTCTCTTGCCCCAGATTAAAATCAAGAAATAACACCTTGCTACATATGCATCATGGTTTATTGAGCCTGTTACCAGTGTTACCTCTTAGGAAAATCTATGCTTCAGTCTTGCAGGAGACAATGTAAAAACTAGTCGTAAAAAATTAAGGTAGAGAGTAAAAGGACATAATGGTAAGCTTTCTATTCTTCACCCAAAGTAAAGTATCAATACTGATAGAGTGTGATAAGTTGTTACTTGTATATTGCGATACCTAGAGCAACAATTAAGAAAACTGTAATGTCCAAAACTGCAAAATGGAAACAAGGCAAAATTCTACAAGGCGTTCAAGTAACCCACAAGAAGCCAATAAAAGAGAGGACTGAGAAATAGAGGGAACAAACACAAAACAAATAGTAAAAACGGCATTATTAAATCTTAACATATCAGTAATTATTTCAAATGTAGATGATCTAAATTCCCCAATTATGGATAACTGATAGAGAGGAGAAGAAAACGTGACTCAACAGTATATTGTCTTCAGGAAACTAATTTCAAATATGACGTGGGCAGGTAGTAAGTAAAAGCATGGAAAAAGATGTATCATAGAAACATTAATAATAGACCCTCATAGTGAAGAAAATTACTAAGGACAAAAAAGGATATTACATAATCCACCAAACTACATAATAATACCTGATGTGTATGTACCAAACACCAGAGTTTCAAAATACATAAAGCAAAACTGACAAAACTGAAATGAGAACTAGTCAAATCCACAATTATAGTTGGAGACTTAGACACCCTTTCTCCATAATTGTTAGAAAGACTAGACAGAAAATCAGCAAGGATATAGAACCACTCAATATTCTCAATTATCAATGAATAGACTCTAATTGACATATATAGGACACTCCACCCAATGATAGCAGTTTGCATACTTTTTCAAGCAACCATGGAATATTCACCAAAATGTATCATATCCTGGACCATATACCTCACTCAGTAAATTTAAGAGAATTGAAATAATACAGAGCATGTTGTATGGCCAAAGTGAAATTAGACTAGAAATCAATAACAGAAAGACAATAATAAAATCTTCAAATTCTTAGAGATTAAACCTATCTGAAAATAATCCATGGGTCAAAAGTAAACTCTCAAAAATAATAAGTATATAGAACTAAATGCAAGTGAGAATCAATGTAAAATATGAGTTGCATCTGAATACCAAAAAGGAAATTTATAGCAGTAGTACTTACATTAGAAATAAAGAGAAGTCTCAAATCAAAAAATCCAGGTTCAAAAATCTAGAAGAGAAAAATAAACCAAATATAAGCAGAAGAGAGAAGATAATAAAGATAAAAGCAGAAATAAATGACAGTAAAAATAGGAAATCAATACAGAAAATCAATAAAACCAAAGGATGGTTCCTGAAAATAATTAATGCCATTGATAAAGTTCTAGCAAGTCACACAAAGATAAAAAAAAAGTAAAGACACAAATCATTAATGACAAGAATAAAACAGGGAATTTCATTAGAGATATTGCAACAATTAAAAAGATAGTAAGGTGTTTTAGTCCATTTGGGTTGCTACAAAAAATGCCATAGGCTGGATAGCTTATAATTAACAGCATTTTATTTTTCACAACTCTGAAGTCTGGAAGTCCAAGAACAGGGTGCCAGCATAGTTGGGTAAAAGTCCTCATCCAGGTCTCAGACCTCTTGTATTCTCAATTGTGAAAGGGGCAAGGGATCTTTCTGGAACCTCTTTTGTAAGAGCACTAATCCTAGTAATGAAAGCTTTGCCCTCATGACTTAATCACCTTCCAAAGGCTCCACCTCCTAATATGATCACCTTTGGGTGTTATGTTAAGATTCAACATACGAATCTTAGGGGACACATTCAGACCATAAGAGAGTACTATAAACAACTTTATGTCTATAAACCCAATAAAGTATAAGAAATGGATCAATTCATCAAAAACCATACTCTTAAGTCACCACCAAGATGAAATTGACAAAAGTAATTGTCCGATAAGCATTAAAAGTTGAACTTTTAGTTAAAAACTTACCCAAAAGAAATCTCTAGACCTTTGTGAATTCACTGGAGAATTCTATTAATTCTATTAAACATTAAAAAAAACACCTAATGTTGATTTTACACAATCTCTTCGAGAAAATAGAAGAGAAAGAAACATTTCTTGACTCTTTTTAGAGGCTAGAAATATCATATCTAAACCACACAAAACCAGTTTTTTAAAAAAGGAAAACTATAGACCAATGTAATTGTTGAACTTAGATGCAAAAGTCCTCAATAAAACATTAGCAAATGAAATCCAGAAATGTATTAAAAGAATAATATATGATGACCAAGTAGGATTTGTTCCAGATATGCAAACCTGGCTCAAAATAAGTAAATGTAATCTAGCATGTCAACATCATATGACAACATCAATTGATAAAGAAAATTGACAATTCCAACATCCATTCATAATAAAACCTCTCAGCAAAGTAGGAATAGAGGGAATTTCCTCAAACTCTTTTTAAAAATGTATAAAAATCTATAGTCAGCATCATACTTAATTGTGAAAGATTTAATGCTTTTCTTCTAAGTTTGGGTATGAGTTTGCATGCAAGGATGTCCACTTTCACCACTCTTATTTAACATAGTATTGGAAGTTCTAGCCACTGCAATAAGGCAAGGAAAAGAAATAATAGGCATAAATATTGGAATAGAAATAATTAAATTCCCTATTTGAAAACTACATAAGGGTCTACATATAAAGTCCTTAGCAGCTTATACAAATAAATTAATAAAATAAATGTTTAGAACTAATAAGTGAGTTCAGCAAGATTGAGAGCTGTGAGATCAACGCAAATAATCAATCATATTTCCATGTGCTAACAATGAACAAGTAGAAACCAAACTACATCATTCAAAATTGCTCCAAAAAACTAAATACCTACTTATATATCTAAGAAAGCATGCACAGGATCTCTGTGGTGAGACCTACAAAATATTGTTATAAAAGAAAAATCTGAATAATTGGAGAGACCATGTTCTTGGTTTGGAATACTCAGCATAGTAAAGATGTCAATTGTCTTCAAACTGTTCTGTAGATTTAAGGAAATTCTCATCAAAATCCTAGCGGTTTTTATTTTTGGAATTATTTTGTTAAACTTTATTCAAATGTTTTATTTATAATACTAAAATTAATGGAACATAATATGTTTCTAATATAAAATAACATGCCAAACATAAATATCTAACAGTTACTTATATGAATATGCAATCTTTAACATGTATAGCTGTATGCATTTTGGGCCATCCACTTATATCTCTAGTAGCATATTCTGTTCACTTCTGTGATGAGTCAGACAATAATTACAAAGCAGTATAGCATAATTTTAAAAAAATGTAAGGCTAAAATTTTAATCAAAATGAAATTCAAATTCCATTTTTATGAGTTTTTTTTACATTTTTATTGAGTTATAGTCATTTTACAATGTTGTGTCAAATTCCAGTGTAGAGCACAATTTTTCAGTTAGACAAAAAAAAATAAGCATATTCTAAAATTTATATAAGAAGGGTAAAGACTTACAATAGCCAAAACAAATTTTGAAAATAATATAATGCAGAAGGAATCATTTTTTCTAGTGTCAAAACTTACAGCCAGTAATCAAGACTGCATAGTTCTAGAGGATAGATAGATACATAGATCAATTGAAGAAAATAGAAAACCTAGAAATAGGCTCATAGATATATGCCCAGTTGATTTCTGACAGAGGTGAAACTGTAATTCTGTGGAGGGCATATGGTACTAAAGATGATGGATGTTTATACAAAAAAATTAACCTACCATCCTATGTCATAATTAACTAAAATGCAGCACAGACTTAAATGCAAAGTGTAAAACTATAAAACTTTCAGAAAAATGAAGAAAATCTTCAGAACCTAGAACTAAGTGATAAGTTTTTTATTTGACACTAAAAGCATGATCCATAAAAGGAAAAACTGATAAATTGGACCTCATCAAAATTAAAAACTTATTCTCTTTGAAAGATTTTGTTCAGATGATGAAAAGAGAAATTACAGACTAAAAGACTGTATACATAAACCACACATCTGATGAAGTAGCTAGAATATATAACAAACTCTCAACTCAACAGTGATAAAAAAAATCTATTCAATTAGAAGTTTGGAAAAAGACATAAACAGAAATTGTAATGAAAAGGACATACAGATGGTAACTAAACACCTGAAAAGATGTTCAACATCATTAAGCACTAGGAAAGTGCGAATTAAAATTATAATGGCTTATCGCTCACCCCTATAAGAACAACTAAAACAAAAAAGTGATACCACCAATGACTGGTGAGGATGTAGAGAAACCGTGGATCACTCATACATTGCTGACATGTATGCAAAATGTTAAATCACTCTTGAAAACAGTTTAGCAGTTTATTTCAAAATTAAAATTGCAGTTACTATATGATATAGCAATTATACACTTGGGCTTTTATCCCAGAGGGATAGTAACATGTTCATGCAAAAAAAAAAAAAAAAAACTAGTACATGAATGTTTACAGCAGCTTTATTCATATTAGCCAAAAAATGGAAAACAGCCCAGATGTTCAACTATGAATGTATCAATAAACTGTGGTATATCTATACCATGGAATGCCACTCAGAAATCAAAGGAATGAATTATTAATGCCTGCAATAACTTGAATGAACTTCAGAGATAATATGCTGATTTTAAAAGTTGATTGCAAAATGTTATATACTATGTAATTCTATTCATATTACATTCTTGAAATAAAATTATAGAGATGGAGAATACTAGTTGCCATGGATTCAGGATGGCAGGGTGGACTGTATGTGGCTTTAAAAATTTAATATCATGGAGACTTGTGGTAGTTACCTAAAACTACACATGTGAAAAAATGGCATAGGACTTAAAACTACACACACACACGCGCGCGCGCACACACACACACACACACAAATGAGAGCATGTATACCTGGAGGAATTGAAATCAACTCTATAGATTGCATCAAAGCCAGTTTTCTGGTTTGATATTACACCATAGTTATGTAAGATGTGAACATTGGGGGAGGCTAAGTGAAGTGTGTACATAATATCTTGTAAATTTCTTAGCAATTTCCTGTAAACTTATAATTATTTCAAAATAGAAAGTTTGAAAGAAAACATCATGGATTATCCTAGATATCTTATTGGTTTTTAATTTAGTTTTACTATGATCAGATAAATAGTTCTATAAGACTTTGATCATTTTATATTTATTGAGACATGCAGCGAGACTGCAAATGGTCTACATGAATATACTATATTCATTTTAAGGAGAATGTATTTTGCAGTTGTTGGTGTGGCATTCTAACAATATTATTTAGCTCAGAGTAGTTACCAGAAATAATTCATAGTCTCTAAGTCTTTACTGAATTTTTGTCTAAGTTCTGTTAGTTGATGATAGAAGTATGTTAGTATCTCTCACTTTTACTGTGAAAATGTCAAATTGTCCCTTCAGTTCTGTCAATCATGTACATATGTGTGCACTGAAAATCTGTTATTAGTATATACACATTTATGTTTGTTGTGAATTACTAGAAAATTGAATTTTTATCAGTTTGAAATATCCCTCCAGTGATATTCTTTGTATTTATTTTATTTGACATCATAGCTGTTCCAACCTTCTTCTGCTTCATGTCTGTATGATATATTTTTCTATCCATTTACTCTCAACCAATTTGTCTTTATATTTAAAATGAGTTTTTATGAACAACATACGGAGTATTTAAACCATTCACATACAGTATAATTATTTATATAGTTTGGTTCAGGCCTAATATTTTATTATTTGTTTTAGGTTGGTTTGTTCTCTTTTTTATTCATATATTCCCCTTGTTATTTTTTGGATTAGTTAAGAATTTTTAGAATTCCATTTGTCAATTGGCTTTTAAGTTGCATATCTTTGCGTAAGATTATTTTATTAATCTATGTGAAAGTTTACTAATTCTTTTGTCATCTCCATTCTAGTACTAAGCCCATCCAGTAAAATTTTAATTTCTGATACAATTTTTAGTTTAAAAATTTGCATTTGTTTCTTTTATATTGTTGGCATATCTCTGCTGTGATTTCCCATCTTTTCATTAATTACAATACAGTTTATTTCAATACACTGAGAATAGGTATAAGGAATGCTTTAAAGTCCTAGTCTGATAACTCCAATAGCTATGTAATCTCAGGATTAGCATCTGTTGGTTGCATCTCCCTTTGAGACAGTCACATTATCCTGGCTTCATATGTCAAATAACTTGGATTTATACTCTTGACATTTTGAACATTATGTTTTGGAGATTCTTGGTTTTGTTATATTACTCCAAGAATACTGATGTTTTGGCTTTAGCGAAAATTAGCTTTTGGTTAGACTCAGTCTGAAAACTGTCACATCAGCATTAACCCAGAACTCAGTTCAGTTTCTTAGGCCTTGACTACAAGCTGATTTCAGCTTTCCCCATCCATGCAGGAGTCAGATGACAACCAGAGACTCAGGCTAAATTTAAACACAGAATTATTTTTTCTCTGTTTCTCTCCTTTCTTAGGTTACTGACTCTCTTATAGTCCTTTTGTCTCATGTTCCTTCATTAACTATTCTGCACCCCCCCCCAAATGGCTTTTACCTTAAAGTAGCAACCATAATGATTTTGGCTGCCCTCAGGATGAAGCTGCAAAAAAATTAGGGTGTTCATTACATTTAGATCACTTACTACATGTTTCTACCCCCTCCCCAGAAAAATCTAGCTTCATTTTTTTCAGGCTGCAAAACACTCAAGTAGTTATTTTTCATGTACTTAGAATGTATAGCTGTTGTGTGCAGGGGGACCAGTTAATTAGGCTCTTATTTCTTAACACCAGAATCAGAACTCTTAAAGTGTAAGGAATCACAAAGGCCAAATGTAAAGAAAGAAACATTTATGCCACAATGAGTGTGTATATGTCCATGAATGACTGAAAAATTGTGCTGAACACTGGAATTTGACACAACATTGTAAAATGATTATAAATCAATAAAAAATGTTAAAAAAAGAAACATTTATGCCAGACAAAACAACCAACTAAAATGGTACAGTTAAAGTAATAGCAAACAGAATATTTGCTAAAGGATTTTTATTATACATTAAGCAGTCTACTACAAAGGTGTAAAAATACTATTTAGAATATTGATGTACTTATCAGAAATGAAAAATATGTAACACAGAAATGTATCGAACTACAAAGAGAAATTGAGATATCCACACAGATACTCTGATATTTAACAAAAACCTTTTCTGTTACTGCTTAAGAAATCACACTCATTTTGATAAAAATTGAAGTCAGATGCAGCACTCAATATTTTTGATAGATGTAGCTCCATTGCTGTTTTGTTCTGGGTCTCAAAGCTAATGTGTTTCATAAAACTAAATAAAATACTGAGCAAGTGAGAATTTCAGGAACACCAGAAAGTTTTATGAGAAGGTATCAATGCTGGGTACTCAATGAAATATATACGTGTGTGTGTGTGTATACATATATATAAAGTTTCTATCCATCCATCCATCCATATTTTTATATGAAAACTAGCCCACCATATAAAATATGAATGGTAATCTTCCAATAATCTTGACCCCTTAGCCACTGTTGTTGTCATACCTTCTAATATAGAAATTAAGTGATTCTTCCAAATACTAACAGAAAATCAGTGGCAGAACCAAGAAGCAGATTCTGGACTGTTAAATCCTAATCTAGTAATTAACTTGATCAGATCTGACCACGTTATGTAAAGTTAAAGGTAACTTTTTCTCTTTGTATCTGTAATATGTGCCAGGAGCAGAGTTGGTCAGTATCTCTGTGTTTGTTCTTTTGGGGTCTGTAGAGGGGGACTTTATGTTAGTACAAGACCATATTGAAGTTCTGCTACCATGGACTTCTAATGTTAAAAGGAACACTGGTGAAGACATTAAGAAATTACTTTAGAAAGCTTAGAGACATCCCAAACTCTGGACCAAGGTAAATTCAGGGACATTTGGAAATAACAATAAATGAAAAAAAAAATCACACTAAATATTATAAAAACACAGAAAATCTGAATTATGCTATCAATAAGGTTTATTTCATGGCATATTTGTATACATGGTCTACACTTATGCACTTTCTGGATGTATTTTTGTGTATAATAAATGACTGCTTTTTTGTTTGTATTTTCTCTAACCTCCCCTCATTATCCATATGCGGCCAGTACATTGTAGTTAGACTTTTAAAATCATTTGGATTTCTATGTAAGAAAGCCCAGAACATTGAAAGGATATCAAAGTTAAATATGTTTAAAGTTTTTTTTAATATTTAGAGTTATGTGTGGTGTGATTTAAGGAGCAAACAAACAAAAAGCACACCTCTCTTTTTATCTTTGATCAATAATGTGAAAGTCTCAAGAATTAAGACTACATTTGTAACTTAAGAGAGCTGAGCCTCATGTGGACATTGATGAAGAGTGTTTGGCATTTAACTCCTATAAATAAAGCTGCTGAATAGAAGTACTTCAGTGATCAGTATTGTCTAATTCAGAACTATAAGCCTTTTTAGTTGTAAAGGACAAGGAAAAATAAATCGATTAAGAAAATGTTCTAACCTAGATTAGATTTCTCAATTTCAAAAATATGCTATTTATCCTCTTAGTCTCTACCAGTCCCTATCATGTAATGAAATAAACACATTTTAAAAACAACTGTATGCCCAGCCTTCAATAGAGGTATCTGAACTATTTAGGGGTCTCTGCCAAGGCTGGATGTGTTTTTATGCAAATGATTTTCAAAAGTGGTGTCAAATCATATTGATGTGTAATTTGCTATTGCTCATATAATTAATACAGTGATGGCTTATTTTAATTTCATAGTTTAGAACAGGTCAAGATTGTATCTAGGATAATGGCATTCTCACTAATGAGCGTTGTGATATGTTTTGAGTGGGAAGGAAAATGAAAGTTCTACCTTGTGGTTTGAGAATTCATTACAGATGGCTTTATTCTGTAGCTTAAAATGAACTTACAGTATATACAAAAAGGACTGTTGGCTATTCTCACTTATCAAACCATCATGTAGAACTATAGCTTTCTTTCCTACTAAAAAAATCAGAACTTCAAAACTAATGTACCTTAGATAGTCACATGAATCATAGTAGTTCTTCATTTCCCCCCAAAACCTTGGGAATATCATAGACATTTTGGAATACACATTTGAACGAGCCTATTTTCAGGTGACTTTTCAGTCCTTTGTACAAAATTTGTCTCTTTTTTAACTCTTGATTTTAGAAACATTTCTTTCTCTTTGCTGTTCTACAAATTCACTATGATGCATTTAAGGATGTAATTTTTCTGACTTGAATATGAGAGTGCATGTATTTTTCACCATTATGGAAAGTTTTCTGTCATCTCTTTGAATATTGCCTAGACGTCAGTCACTCTATTCTCTTCTTCAAGATCTATAAGAGGTATATTAGATGCTTTCATTGTGTTCTTAACACTTAAATAGTGCTCATGGAGTTCCTGTCTTTATTGCACTATACTGCACTCTAGAGTCTTCATTTCTAGAGCTAGAAAATGTTATGTCTGGGTAAAGGTTTTGTTTTGGTTTGGTTTGTTTGTTTGTTTTTGCATTTATCCTGCTAGATAGTCTCTGAACTGCCTGGATCTGTGGTTTGGTGTCTAACACTAATTTTGGGGGAATTCATTCATTATTTAATATTTCTTCTGTTCCTTTCTCTTTTTCTTGTTCCAGAATTCCCATTATGCATATGTTACATCTTTTATAGTTGACCCATAGTTCTTTGATATGCTGTTCTTATTGGTCCATTTTTCAGGTTTTTATCTCTTTGCTTTTCAGTTTTATTGGTTTCTACTTAGATATCCTCAAGCTCAGAGATTCTTTCCTCAGCTGTGTCCAGGCTACTAATAAGCCCATCAAAAGCATTCTTTATTTCTGTTAGTGTTTTAGATCTCTAGCATTTCTTTTTGGTTATTTCTTAGAATTTCTGTCTGCTTACATTGCCCATCTGTTCTCACATACTGTATAGTTTATTTTTAGAGCCCTAAGCATCTTAATCATAGTTGTTTTAAGTTCCCAGTCTAATTCCAACAGCTCTGCTATATCTAAGTCTGGTTCTGATGTTTGCTTTCTCTTTAAACTATTGTTGTGTTTCTTTTTTCTTTTTTTGCTTTTTAGTATATCTTGTAATTTTTTCTTGATAGCCAGCTATGATGTAGTGGGTAAAAGGAATTGCTATAAATAAGCCTTTAGTAATACGGTGGTAAGGTGTTGGGGGAGGAGAAAAGTTTTATAATTCTATGAGTATGTCTGCCTATGTTTTCCTCTAGCAGTTTTAGAGTATTTGGCCTTACATTTAGGTCCGTAATCCATTTTGAGTTTATTTTTGTGTATGGTGTTAGAGAATGTTCTAATTTCATTCTTTTCATGTAGCTGTCCAGTTTTCCCAGCACCAGTTATTGAAGAGACAGTCTTTTCTCCATTATATAGTCCTGCCTCCTTTGTGTAGATTAATTGATCATAAGTGTATAGGTTTATTTCTGGGCTTTCTATCCTATTCCATTGAGCTATGTGTCTGTTTTTGTGCCAGTACCATACTGTTTTGATTATTGTAGCTTTGCGGTATGGTCTGAAGTCAGGGAGACTGATTACTACAGCTCCCTTCTTCTTTCTCAAGATTGTTTTGATTCTTTTGGGTATTTTGTGTTTCCCCACAAATTTAAAAACTTTTTTTGTTCTAGTTCTGTAAAAAAAAAATTTGATAGGGATTGTGTTGTATCTGTAGATTGCCTTGGGTAGTATTGTCATTTTAACAATATTAATTCTTCCAGTTGAAGAACATGGTATGTCTTCTATCTGTTCATGTCATCTTCAGTTTCTTTAATCAGTGTCTTATAGTTTTCAGAGTACACGTTTTTTGCCTCCGTAGGTAAAATTTCTAAATTCTAATGGAAAACTTTTACTTTCCTTAATCAAGACCAGTAAAAAATCACTTGTTGCATCTTGTGGCCAGTAGATGGGTTTTATTATTGGGCTTCCCATTTTACTTAAATTGTGGACTTTGAGGGTCTCATCTTTATGCAGGGATGTCAGTTCCAACTCCCTGACTACCTGTTCCCAAGGCCTTGAAGCCTTTCTCTACATAATTTCTATACCCAATAAGCAACTATTTTTTCCCATCTGTTATCTTTTCCTGGACAGAGCTTGAGTAGTGTTAACTAAATTTCTTACATCTTTAGCTTTCCATTCTTTTCCTCCTATCTTTTTCTACCCTCCTTCCTCTGCTCTTCTTCATCCTCCTTTTCTTCTTCTCCCCCTTCTCCTTTTTCTCCTCCTCTTTCTCCTCCTTCTTTTCCTTTGCATATGTCATTTTATTCTTACTTCTTATAAACTCCGCTGCATAGTTTTAAAATTACATTTTATCCAGAATTTTAAAACTATTTGTAGGTTATATTTTCCATATTAACTTTGATGACCATATTAACAATATCAGAAGTCCCTGTTAAAATTATCTGCAATTCTAGATCTAGGTTAGGTTCTACTTTATCACTCTCATAGAATGTTTGTAGTGGAAAGAAATTAAAATATGATCTAGTCTAGAAATTCAAAAGTGTAACATCTCTAAGGATAAGATAGGTATTATAAATGTGTGAAATGGATGGATAAAAGACAATAAGGAATGCTGGAGCCTTATAGACATGGTGAGTTATATTCCACCTAAAGTTATTTTAAAATATCTAACACTATGCTGGCCAAAGAAAACACCTCCATAGAATACTGTCTGCATCTTATTCTGTACCAACTCCCACATTCTATATATGATGAAATTGAAAACAGAATAGGTCTTTCTCAATTAGCACAGCTTGTCACTTGAGTCCCCTTTCTGATAGTCATGACTACCCTAAACTTATAAAACAACTAGAAAATCATACAAACTTTATAATAAAATGTTACATTATTTGGTAGACACTATATGCTTTAACAATTTAGGACAGTGAGAGGTAACATATTAAACTTTTCCATATTATCATCCTCTGTTTTTAAATCTCAGGCACTAAAATCCTCTTGTAGTTGCAGAATAGTATTTTTTTCTTGTCAAAATATCACAGTTAGCTTGAATGTAAATGATGTTTAGGAAAATGGGACTATGGGGGAATGTTCCTCTCCCCAAAACAGGTAAGATCTAGAAGCCTAATTCTTTTGTCAACTAAAGCCCAACTAAAATCCCAGTATAAAGCAAAGCATCTATTTAATCATGCCTTCTGAGACACACAGGCTGTAAACTGCAGCCCACTGACGGAGAAAGATGTATCTAGAGGGGACAGAACATTACTCAGGTGTTACCAGCTGCCTTTCCTGCAGCATGTTGCCACCTTTGATCAAACACCTCATTAGAAGAGCACCAAGGAGTCCAGAGGAACTTTTGAAAGATGCTATTCTCCATGAATGCAAATACTGTACATTGGAATTTTCCAAGAAAAAAATAATTCATTGCTTATGTTTGACTCTTCACAACTACAAATTTTTTTCATTCATTATCTCATTTATTCCTCAGGAAAAATTTTGTGAGGATAAAATAATTATGGTCCCATTTTTGATATGAAGACAATGAAGACCAGATAAAATAAATAATTTTATCAATTCATGTTACCAGAAAGAGCAGAACCAAAACTAATTCAGGTGAGGTGTTACGGTTACAAATCATGCTTTTGTATATTACTATATGCTACCACTCCTCATATCAATTTACCTGATACTCAAGATAAAAATTTAATCTTATTCTGTTATTCTTCTTTAAATGAATGTTTCCTATCTCATATGTGCAAATATTGATTTGGCAAATGTGTTCACTTGATTTACAAATAATTTTGATTTTATTGTATATACTACATTTTTCAACCATGATCCAGATGGCTGGTTTATTTATTTATTTATTTTTTGTACATTTTTGAAGAGGACAATCAGGAATTTCTGGTGATTCTTTCTGTTAGAGAAAATGAAGCAAAGCATAAAATCTTTAAATGAAGAAAACAGCAAGTGATATGGACAGTGGAAAATTAGTCCAGGCTTGACATGAGAAAATAAAAAAAAAAAAAAACTATAAAAATAAAATTGTTCCTGATAAGTGTCAACTTAAAAGACTGTAAGAGATTATATATATTGGGAAGAAGGGAGAACTTAGGCTAAGAACTTCACAAATTTAAAATAGTAAAATTAGATTAAACTTACATCTACCAAACAACTTCAATAATTGATATTAATCAATGCTGATCAGCATCATTATTTGTGATCCCTCAGCAATAGGCCTTATGTAGGCTCTATTAATTAGCACTCGCTGATCTGTTTTAAATCAAATATTTATTGAGCAAGGTTCTGAATTTGAGGCTTCAGGGAGATATAAAGGGGAATCAGGAAGTTTTCAGATGCTTATAATCTACTGAAGGATAAACCAAATTCAAAACTTAATATATGATAGACTATTTTGCATTTAAGATTGGCACCAAGAAAGAACATGAGAAGAAAAGGAGGGAAGTACCATTTACAGATGATAAAGTCAGTTTATCATCAAAATTGATTAATATTTCTAGTTAGTTCTAAAGTTCTAACTAGTTCTGGTTAGTATAACATATATACACATACACACACACAATTTGGATTCCATTGATTCATACATTTATATATATATATACATTCATATGCACATATGCATTTATATGTATCTAAATATATTTGGATTCCATTTTATGAACATACAAAGGAATTTTAGATGACTGATTTATAAATGTGCCTTACACTGCATTTATGTATATGTGTGTGTGTGTGTATTTTTTCCCCTATACATCATAATTTTCTCAAGTTTGAAGACCCCGTTCTTTTCTATCTACACAAATACACACATGTCAATACACATCATATCATGCCTTGTAGTATATTTTGCTTAAAGTGAGTGTAGAAAGTAAATATCTCAATTACCTACAGTACAATAGGAAACCATCATAAGAACATGAACAGCAGTATGATGAGGAGGAAAAAGAAACTGGTTTTAGTGCCGGTCATTTCATTATGCTGTAGAATGGGCACAAGGGCAAATAAAGTCAGAATGAATGTTGTAACAAAGTAGTTTGGTAACCAGAGCATGAACAGGGTCTGCAGATGTAGTGACAGGGAAAAGGCCTTAGGAAATTATAAAGCAATAGTAGTAGACTTTATGTTTTGGATGTGTGGAAATGAGTGGGAAATGATTCTCCCACTGCATCCTTGATTTCAGGAGAAACAACTATTGCTTTCCCAGAGATAGAGACATAAGACTTACAGAAAAGATTAGTTCTATTTTCACCCCACTGACCTTGAACAGAAAAACTGTAATATTGAATAGGTTTGAAACTACAATTTTTTCTATAAAATCAGCACATACATTCATACATGCATATGAAACTTGGAAGAAAATCAATGACACATGTTATGATGATACTTAATATTCTTAGAGTGGAGGTGTTTAACTTCATTTATACATTTAGTTATTAAGTAAGAATATCTCAAACACTCATTTATCAGACACTATCTTAAACAGTGAGAATGCAAAGCTGCATAATATACGTTCCCTGCCCTCAAAGGGTTCTAAAAGATTCTGATCAGGAAACAGTCAAATGCTTTGTTTTCTCTATTACTGGTTTATGTATTTAGATAAAATAGACATAATTAAATGTTTGTGTAGTGAGACAATCAGTGGTAAGTACTTTAATAAGGCACAGAAAAACTCCACTTCATGGGAGGACTCACTAGTACTTGGGCTGATATGTTAGGGTCAGGACGTAATTTTATACAGGCAAAGTTGGATATAATAGCTTAGATGGCAGGAACTGGGCTGTTGATTTCTTGATATGAGCACAATAAAAGAATTCCACTGTCACATCAAGGGTTTGCCTCATAACCCTTGATGCTCGGAGCATGGGAAAAAAGTGAACATGAGGCCTCCAAGTCCAGACTGAGGACTGCGTCATCCATTTGCTTAAGCATAAGTTAAAAGTGGCAGCTCCAGTTTCTCAGCCTTTGGATAGTCTTTTTGTTTGCAAGTAATAATCCATTTTTCACACTCTAAGAAAAAGTAATGTAATATGAAATCCCCTTCACAATTCATTTCTTAAAAATGACATTGACTACTAAGGTATCAGTTCAAATTCTTGTCTGCGGAAAACTGAAAGACACCATTTTCTTCAGCAGTTTTCAGTGATAGAATTTAATGTGGTAATAAGATTCCTGAATGGCCCAGGAATACCAGGAAAGCCTTCTGCTAAATGAAGAATATAAATGATAAATGCAAACTTTCTACATGTAAAATCATTTGGAGGGTAATTTCGTCTGGAAGAAAATATGTTCTGGCTAAGTAGAGAGATAATTGTCTTTTCATTAGGCTTGTATCCTGTTACTATGATTCTAAATATGAAACAGTACAACATTAATAATTTGGCACTTTAAAAACATTCTCTGACATAAATCTTAGCAATGTTCTCTTAGGGCAATCTACCCAAGTAATAGAAATAAAAACAAAAATAAACAAATGGGACCTAATTAAACTTAAAAGCTTTTGCACAGCAAAGGAAACCATAAGCAAAACAAAATGACAACCTACGGAATGGGAGAAAATATTTGCAAATGATGCGGCTGACAAAGGTTTAATTTCCAGAATATGTAAACTCATACAACTTAATGACAAAAAAACAAAGAACTCAATCCAAACATGGGCAGAGGACCTAAATAAGCAATTCTCCAATGAAGGCATACAAATGACCAATAGGCACATGAAGAAATGCTCCATGTCACTAATTATCAGAGAAATCCAAATCAAAACTACAATGAGGTATCACCTCACACCAGTCAGAATGGCTATCATTCAGAAGTCCATGAACGATAAATGCTGGAGAGGGTGTGTAGAAAAGGGAACCCTCCTACACTGTTGGTGGGAATGTGGTTTGGTGCAGCCATTATGGAAAACAGTATGGAGATTTCTCAAAAAACTAAAAATAGACTTGCCATACGATCCAGCAATCCCACTCCTGGGCATATATCCAGAGAAAACTGTAACTAGAAAAAGACACATGCTCCCCAGTGTTCATAGCAGCACTATAATACAATAGCCAAGACATGGAAATAACCTAAATGTCCATCAACTGATGACTGGATAAAGAAGCTGAGGTATACTTATACAGTGGAGTACTTACTAATCAGCAATAAAAAATAATGAAATAATTCCATTTGTAGCAACATGGATGGACCTGGAGATTGTCATTCTAAGTGAAGTAAGCCAGAAAGAGAAAGAAAAATACCATATGCTATCAGTTACGTGTGGAATCGAAAAGAAAAGAAAAAAGACACTAATGAACTTATCTACAAAACAGAAACAGACTCATAGATATAGTGAACAAATTTATGGTTACCAGGGGGTAAGGGAGTAGGAAGAGATAAATTGGGAGTTTGAGATGTGCAAATACTAACTATGAAATATAAAATAGATAAAAAAACAAATTTCTTCTGTATAGCACAGGGAGCTATATTCAATGTCTTGTGTTAGCCTATGATAAAAAGAATATGAAAACAAATATATGTACAACTGAAAAATTATGCTGCGCAGCAGAAATTGACACAATATAACTGACTATACTTCAATAAATTTTTAAAAAACTGGCACTTCAGTGATAAAATGTTAAGTTGCTAGAGAGCCAATAAGCATTCCAAATACATGCCACATTTCCAGGGGCATATGTGAACATTGTTTTGTTACCAGATATTTATTCAAAATAGGAGACTCAAGATACTGAGAAGTAGTATTCCTTGGAAAATGCCAGCATTTCAGAGAATTGGTTTGCATTTCAGTAAGTAGTTTGTTTCGTACAGCAGCATTTCCAGCGATGTTGCTTAATCACACACATGCAGATAGTTGAAAATCAAGCACTTTATTTGAAAGGAAATCAGAATTTTGGCTTTATGCACTGTGTATAGGACCCCAAATTTCCGGACTCTCAAATCTTGATGTAATAAAAGGGAAGAGCTTTGCTTAAGAGAGATTAGCTCTCTTCAAATCTAAAGGCATTTTTGATTACCTGATTTTAATCAAAAAAAAATAACAGAAAGGCTTCTATCAATTTGTTCTTTATCTCTGTGATGTTTTAAAAAAATTATTTTGCATATTATTGTCAAATGTTTTACTTTGCTTTATGCAATTGTTAAGTTTTCATTTTTACATTTATATTAACATTGTCTGTTGGTAATATATAGAAGTGCAATTAAATTTTTTAAAATTCACCTTGTATGCTAAGCATTTGTTAATCTATAAATAATAATGGGAAAAAATTTTTGGCTGATTCCTTAGGATAGTCTATATAGTCAATTATGCCATGAAAACAAACACACATTTGCTTCTTCCTTTCTAATTTATTTATGTGGCTGGAATTTTCAGTACAGTGTTGATTAAAAGTGGTGAGGTTAAATACCCTTGCATTGTTCCCAGTTTTAGGAGGAAAATAATAAATGTTTCAGCATTAGATTTAGGGTTATTTTTGGTTTACCAAAGATGCACATTATCATTTTGAAGAAATTTCCTTCCATTTCTACTTTGATGAAAGTTTCATTTTTTTCAAATCACTAATGGGCATTAATATTTGTCCTGTATTTTCTGTATGTATTGAGAGAATCATGTGATTTTGCTCTTTTATTTTGTTAATGTGTTCAGTTGTATTAACTGGCTTTCAAATGCTGGGACCAAACTTGCATTCATGAAATGAAACCCAACTGGACAGAATGAACTATTACTTTTATATATTGCTGAATTTGACTTGTTACTATTTTAAATATTTTTTAATATCTATATTCGTGAGTCATATTGGTCTGTAATCTTTCCTTGTAATGTCTTCCTCAGATTTTGGTATCTGTATTCTAGTTGCCTGATTAAAAAGGCTGTGGAGTGATCCTTCTGGGTATTTTCTTCGAGAGAAAATATTAATTACAAATTTAGATTGTTAGCTACTCTTAGGAGGATTGATAAGTTATGTCTTTAAGGAAATTATCCATTTTGTCAGTGTTCTCAAAGGATTTGCATAAAGTTGTTCATAATACCCTATCATTATTTTTTAATGTCTCTAGGATCTAAAATGATGACTCCTCTTTCATTTCTAATATGGCTAATTTGCACTTTATCTCATTTATTTTCTTGATCATTCCTGCTAGCTATTTACAAATCTTAATAGCCATTGCAAGGAACCAATGTTTTGCTTTGTCGGTTTTCTCTATTGTTTTATTTATTACTTGCTGATTTCCACTCTTATCATTAGTATATCTTTCCTTTAACTCACTTTGGTTTGAAGTTAATAACATATTTTTAGCATCAAAAGATGGAAATACACTGTTATTTTAATCCTCTGATAGTCAAAGAAATAACTTGTATTATGACCCAGTATATGGTCTATCTTAATAATGATATACTCATCCTAACATTATAATGAGTATTGTTTCCATTCTTTTTCTTTCAAGCTCTTTGACTTTATATGTAATCTTTTATATCTTTTATGACAATCTCTACCTATTAATTAACAGAATTTATTCATTTACTTTTATTATAATTACTGACATTATTGGGTCTGGTCTACCATCTTAGGATTTGTTTTCTATTTCTCTCATCTGTTCTTAGTACCTCTTTTCTATTTTCCTGTCTTTTTTTTTTGGGGGGGGGTAGAGTATTTAGAAGTCCATTTGTTCTATTTATTGGCTATTATTTAGTATTGTAGATTTTTATAGTGTAGTTTAAAATTGAAATATAATTTAAAAGCCATGAAATTAACCTTTTAAAAGTATACAACTCAGTGCTTTTAGTAGATTTACAAAGCTGCATAAATATAGCCACTGCCTACTTTCAGAAATTTCCATTATTTCCAAAAGAAATCCCAAACACATTAGAAGTCACTCTTCATCTACCCAATCCCTTCAGCCCCAGGTACAACTAGCTACTTTGCCTCTATAGATTTGCCTCTTCTGGATATTTCCTATAAATGGAATCATTTAATACATGGTTTTTGTTTCAAATAGATATTTTCTAGACTACAATTTTCACTCTCTTGCCATTTCTTTAATATACTTTTGAGGGTCATTTTGTTAGTGCTGGTCCAGGGTGTTAAAATTAATAACATAACAATCTATCTAAAGTTAGTACCAAGTCAGTGTCATTAATACAGAAACCTTTGCTCCAAAACAGCTCCATTACCTTACTAGGATTGCTAATTTTAGCAAAGATTTGCAGCTAGGATTGTAATGATTGTTTAGGGTCTTCTCAGGCCTTTCTTGAGCATGTGTCCTGCTCTGGGCATGCATACAATCTTATGCATTCACATCAAATTCTAGATTCCCAGTAATATATCAGAGCTTTGCAAAGACGCTGTGGACATCTCATTTACCAGGCTTTTCTTTCAATTTTTGGCTGCCCTCTTTTGCCCCAACAGATAGGCACCACCCTAAGCAGCTGTGATTTTAAACAACTTCCTCAAAATGTTTTTTCAAGTGTGTATATATATGTATATGTGTGTATGTGTATGTGTGTGTATATATATTTAAGTGAAGTATAGTCAGTCTACAATGCTGTGTCAATTTCTGCTGTACAGCATCAGGCTTCAGTCATACGTGAACATACATATACTTGTTTTCATATTCTTTTTCACCATAAGTTACTGTAAGATATTGAATATAGTTCTCTGTGCTATACAGTATGAACTTGTTATTTATCTATTTTATATATATTAGTATCTGTAAATCTCAAACTCCCAATTTATCCCTTCCCACCCCTTTCCCCCACCCCTGTAACCATAAGTTCATTTTCTATGTCTGTGAGTCTATTTTCTGTTTTGTAAGTAAGTTCGTTTGTCTTTTTTTTTCCCTTAGATTCCACATATAAGTGATATATGGTATTTTTCTTTCTTTTCCTGGCTTACTTCTCTTAGAATGGCAATCTCCAGGTACATCTATCTTGCTGCAAATGGCATTATTTCATTATTTTTATGGCTGAGTAGTATTCCATTAAATAAATATACCACAAGTTCTTTATCCAGTCATCTGTTGATGTTGTTTTCATGTCTTGGCTATTGTAAATAGTGCTGCTATGAACATTGGGGTGCATGTATCTTTTTGAATTCAGGTTCCCTCTGGATATATGCCCAGGATTGGGATTGCTGGATCATGCGATAAGTCAATTTTTAGTTTTTTGAGGAATCTCTCTACCGTTTTCCATAACAGCTTCACCAAATTACATTCCCACCAACAGCATAGGAGGGTTCCCTTTTCTCCACATCCTCTCCAGCATTTATTGTTTGTGGATTTTTAATGATGGCCATTTTGATTGGTGTGACATGATACATAATGGTAGTTTTGATTTGCATTTCTCTGATAATTAGCGATATTGAGCATTTTTTCATGTGCCCATTGGCCATTTGTATGTCTTCATTGGACCATTGCTTGTTTTGGTCCTCTGCCCATTTTTGATTGGATTCTTAGTTTTGTTTTATTATTAAGTTGTATGAGCTATTTATATATTCTGGAAATTAAGACCTTGTCAGTTTCATCTTTTGCAAATATTTTCTCCCATTCTGTAGTTTGTCTTTTTGTGATTTCCTCTGCTGTGCAGAAGCTTATAAGTTTAATTAGGTCCCATTTGTTTATTTTTGCTTTTATTTCTATTGCCTGGGTAGACTGCCCTAGGGGAACATTGCTGAGATATATGTCAGATAATGTTTTGCCTATGGTTTCTTTATGAGGTTTAGTGTCTTGTCTTATGTTTAAGTCATTAAGCCATTTTGAGTTTATTTTTGTGTATGGTGTTAGGGAGTATTCTAACTTCATTGATTTACATACAGCTGTCCAGTTTTCCCAACACCATTTGCTTAAGAGACTGTCTTTACTCCATTGTATGTTCTTGCCTCCTTTGTCAAAGTTTAATTGACCAAAAGTCTGTGGGTTTATTTCTGGGCTCTCTATTCTGTTCCATTGATCCATATGTCTGTTTTTGTACCAATACCATGTTGTTTTGATTACTGTAGCTCTGTAGTAGTGTCTGAAGTCTGGGAGGGTTATTCCTCCAGCTTCATTCTTTTTCTTCAGTAATGCTTTGGCAATTCTGGGTCTTTTGTGATTCCACATAAATTTTAGGAGTATTTGTTCTAGTTATGTGAAAAATGTCCTGGGTAATTTGATAGGGATTGAAATAAATCTATAGATTGCTTTGGGAAATATGGCCATTTTAACAATATTAATTCTTCCAATCCAATAACATGGGATATCTTTCCATTACTTTCAGTCATCTTTGATTTCCTTAGTCAATCTTTTTAGTACTCTGTGGATAAGTCTTCCACTTCCTTGGTCAGATTTATTCCTAAGTATTTTTTTTTTTTTTGCATGCAATTTTAAAAGGGATTGTTTCTTTACTTTCATTCTCTGATGTTTCATTGTTATAGTACAGAATTGGCACTGATTTCTATATGTTTATCTTGTATTCTGCTACCTTGCTGAATTCTTTTATTAGCTCTAATAATTTTTGTGTGGAGTCTTTAGGGTTTTCTATATATAGTATCATGTCATCCACATATAATGACAAATTTACCTCTTCTCTTCCAATTTGGATCCCTTTTATTTATTTTTCTTGTCTAACTGCTATGTCTAGGACTTCCAATACTGTATTGAATAGAAGTGGTGAGAGTGGGCACCCTTGTCTTTTTCCAGATTTTAGCAGGAAGGATTTCAACTTTTGACCATTGAGTATTATGCTGGCTGTAGGTTTGTCATAAATAGCTTTTATTATGTTGAGATATGTTCCCTCTATACCCACTTTGGTTAGTGTTTTTATCATAAATGGATGTTGAATTTTTTTGAATGCTTTTTCTGCATCTATTAAGATAATCATGTGATTTTTCTCCTCTTGTTGATGTGGTGTATCACATTGATTGATTTACATATGTTGAACCATTCTTGTGTCCCTGGGATGAACCCGACCTGACCATGGTGTATAATCCATACCAGTTTCTCTTAGTACTGTCTGCCAGATGGCTGCCACTTTCTCCTCTAAGCCTCAGAAGTTCAACTTCTGTCCCCACTGACCTCCCAGCTAGAGACAGGTGTGTTCCAGTGTGAGGGTGTCTTTCTTCCTTTGCCACTCCCTCCCTGCAGGACCAGTCCTATACCAATTTCCTTTTTCTCTTACCAGATTTTGTGAGAATCCTGTATTTTGAAGCAAAAGACACTCTGCCAGAGTTCAGTATGTGTTCTGTGCAATTCAATGGGTTTATGAATGTAATTCTTGGTGTATTTGTGGAGAGGATGAGCTGTGAGTCTCTCTACCCCATCATCTTGGCCAACACTCTCCTCTAAATGTTTTTGACAAACACCCCAGGGAAAGGGTTTTTTTTCAGATCAGGTTAAATAAAGACAGGCTTGCAAGTGGAGTCTTTTAGGGAACCACCTGACAAGCTAAATAATGACAATTTTCTGGTATGAATAAGGATTTGACAGCTTCTGTTCTGTCCCTTCCACTAACTGACTTCTGCTTTTCACCATGATTGTGGGTTGTTGGTTTTCAAACTTACTGTGGACCTCAGTGAAGGTGGGAGAGGGGAATAGGAATTGAGCAAGTTAAAAAGCCATAGACCTCAGTGATCTTACTGAGATTTCAGCTTTTTTTCTTTTTTTAGCATAATTGCTCCCTGGATTGCTGCAAACCTTTAGTTAATTTTCAGCGTCCTGAAAATGTTGATTCTGACAATTTTTGCCAGTGTTACTGTTGATGTTCAGATGTCCTCATTCTGCTTTTTTAATTGATACATTGTAGATTAGCACTTACTTTACTAACTACATTATATATCCTTTACTTACTCTCTTCCTTGAGTTAATATTATGCCACTTTACATAAGTCTAAGCACCTTACAACATTATACATTTAAGTCCTCTTGTGTTTATTGTCATTGCTGTTATATATCTTTTCTGTGGATGTCTAAGCCCAGCATATCTTATTATATTTGCTTTAAGTAGTCAATAGGGTTTTTTTTTTTACATAAATTTAGAAAAGCCAAAAAAAAGTCTATTTACCTGCATATTACTTTTTTGGCTGTCATTATTCCTTCCTCTAGACTTGATTTCCTATCAAGTATCATTTTTCTTCTGCCTGAAAAGATTCTTTCAGCATTTCTTTTAGTGTAGGCCTGCTGATGAAATAGTCTCTTGTTTGTCATTTATTTGGGTATTTTGATGTTGCCTTCATGTTTAAAGGATATTTTCATCAAGTAAAATTCTGCACTTCTTTTTCTGGTTAGCTCTCTCTTCTCAGAACCCTACCCTATATGTTCCAGCTTCTCTAATCTCTGACTCTACAATTCAGGGAAAGCACCGTGTTCTGCATGGGGTCCCCCTGCTGCTTTGTGGTGTGGAACGCACCTTCAGGCAGAACATCAATGTGATCATAGGGCTGATCTCATTTACTTTCCTTGTGCTGCCTGTTGTCCAATGTGTGAAAATAGTTATTTCACATATTTGGTCCAGTTTTCTAGTAATTTTCAGTGGGAGAACAAATTCAGACTCTGTTATTTTAACATAGCTAGAAATAAGAAATAAATGTCATCCACTTTTTCATTGCCTACAGCATGTGCACATTTCTAGTGTGGTAAGTGCTTAATAAATGGCATAAATTGAGATGACTTAAAACCCAGGACTTATCTTTTAATTTCAGTATAATTCTGACTGAGCCCTAACTTCAAATGGCAACAGATAATTTGACAAGAGATTATTTTTAGACTTCATTTCTTGTTTTGGCACTAAAATCAATATGTTGTGGAAATACAAGATATATTTCAATGATCAAGTGGTATCAAGAAGGGCCATTCTGAGATTTTCTTTGGGGAGATGTGGGTGATTCAAATGTGTTCAAATGAACATAAATACAAAACAGAAACAGACTCATAGACATAGAATACAAACTTGTGGTGGCCAAGGGAGCTGGGGGTGGGAAGGGACAGACTGGGATTTCAAAATTTGTAGATACTGACAGGCATATGCAGAATAGATAAACAAGATTATACGGTATAGCACAGGGAAATATATACAAGATGTTGTGATAGCTCACAGTGAAAAAAAATGTGACAATGAATATTGGTATGTTCATGTATAACTGAAAAATTGTGCTCTACATTGGAGTTTGATGCAACATTGTAAAATGACTATAACTCAATGAAAAAATGTTTAAAAAATGTGTTCCTACTCATTTGCTTATATCTGGCAACTGTTCACTTCCAATCAATAAGAACGTCTTTTTCCTATATTTTTAGCAAGAAAAAATATCGATTAACTAAAATCTTAACTGTAGCCTGTAATTGACTCGTTTTCTTCTGATATTTTTGTTTTGTTTGTTTGAAGGAAGGTAATGGTGAGATACAGTCTGCTGTATTAATTCAAAAGTAATGAAGAAAATAGAGAATTAGGATTCCTTCCCTAGAAAACTTATCTTAGTGCTTCCTAAATACTATGCAAAAGGGAATTGTGCTATGCAAAGGGCAATGGTGAATTATGTGAATAGTGTCAGCCCCAACCCAGACATCACCATATATACACTCATATGGGTACCCATGGATAAGTTTGTTTTTAATTCCATATTGTCCTCAGACTTATTTTGAAGATATACTTCCTCTTAACATACTTTATGAGGGAAACTTTATGAGGTGAGAAAAGGACAGAAACTGTGACTTTATGGGATTCCATGTTTTCTTAAAGTCACTAAATCTTTGAGTTGGGTAAGTTTAGAAATAATAATTTCTGCCATCCATTTGATGTATTTGTTTATTCAGCAAACTCCTAACACCTACCCTGTGCCCAGCATATGCTAAGTTACCAGGGATTCAAAGATGAATGAGATTAATTTCTTAATCTCCAAATAGCTGAATACCTCCAATAATGGGAACCTCATGACTCCTGATTCACCCATTCTTTTTCAGACTACCTAATAATTATGTCCTTTTTTCTTATGTTAAGTCAAAAGTTATTTACCTATCATTTCACTCAATGCCTCTAGCTCTGCCCCCTTGAGAATACATATTGTCAATTTTACTTGATAAATTTCAAAAGGCCCAACATCACATCTAGCACGTACCTGGTACTCAATAATGATATGTTTAATGAACAAATGAAACAGTTATTGAGCTCTCATCCTCATGCTCCAACTCTTTCTAGCCAAGTTCATTCTTTATTTCCTGACTAAATCAGCCCAGTTGGATCAAAAGTTTTTAATGTGACATGTTTGTCAGGCCTCAACCACCATTCTAATTGCTTTCCTCTAACATTCTTTAGCTTGTTACTGTCATCCTAAAGTATGAGAAGGGAACCGTACACTCCCAGGATGATTTGGAGTTAGAAGAGATGGTCTGGACCATATATACTGGCTTTCAGACACATTCATTCTAGTTGCCTCTATTTTCTATTTATTTTCTCATTCAGTATTTCAACTCATCAAATGTTAACACTGAAACAGAACTTAAGAGTTTGTTAATTCTAACCTCTTCCTTATGACTGAGAAAACTGAGATGATGAATTTTGTGTCAAAGGTCATACAATTACTAAAAAGTAGATTCCACATCTGTTTCTCAACTAGGGATGTTATTGATGCCCTAGAGAATATTTGGAAAAGTTTGTCCAGATGCTTACTGGTATTAAGTAGGTGAAAGACAACAATGATACAACCTGATAACAGGAAAGATTGTATCATGTAAAATGTCAATAGAACCTACATTAGAAATGCAGCAAACTGAGGTGTCCTGATGCTTTCATGAAGCATCATTCAAAATGGTCATTTAAAGAACGCTAGTAGGTTGAATTACTAGCCTCAATTCTTCCTCACACCTTGTAGCCTCACCCTCTTCTATGTAACTTTGCAGTTCCTCCACAAAAAGGTGCATATACTTCTCAGCCTCTTAACTATGGAGTTGGTCATATGACTTGTTTTGGCCAATGGGATGTGAGTGAATAGAATACAAAACAGGTGCTTGAATAGTGTTCATAAAATTGGTTATGCCCTCCTTAGTGTATGTTATTGCCATGGGAAAACTATACTCCAATTAGGTCACTTGTTCCCAAGGAAGATGAGAAAGATATGGAAAATGATCTACCCTGTTGCAACCATTGAGCCAGCCTAAATAAGCTGATATGCAAATGTGAAAGAAATAAGGTTTATTATTATATACCACTGAGATTTTGTTATTTCTAGCTGATTGATACAAAAAACTGACAAGAACTTAGTGATTTGAACGTTTTCCCTGTGTGTAACCTGATGATAACTTCCTAAGATGATCAAGTTTGGCAGATTTACAGAACTCCATCAAACAACTTCATGAAGGACTGAGAGTAGTTTTTTCATTGAATGTATCAAAGCAAAAAGTTCTACTGAAAAAAAAAAAAGCCATATAAAATTTGTTCAAAATATTAATTTGAACACAAATCTCATTTTCCACATACCTATTATCATTCAGATATGTTGGAAACTTCTAACTAGAATACATTTACTACGGAATCAAGGTTGATTTGGGAATTTTGTTTTTGTTTTTTTCTTTAATTGAAGTATAGTTGATTTACAATGTTGTTAGTCTCAGGTGTATAGCAAATAGATTCAGTTATATATATAGCATTCTTTTTCAGACTCTTTTCCATTATAGTTTATAACAACATACTAAATATAGTTCCGTGTGCTATACAATAGATCTTTGTTGTTTGTCCATTTTATATATAGTAGTGTATGTATGTTAATCCCAGACTCCTGTTTTATCCCTCCCTCAACCCTTTCCCCTTTAGTAACCATAAGTTTGTTTTCTATGTCTGTGAGTCTATTTCTGATTTGTAAATAAGTTCATTTGTATCTTGTTTTAGATTCCACATATAAATGATATTATATGATATTGGTCTTTGACTTAGTTCACTTAATATGATAATCTCTAAATCCATCCATGTTGCTGCAAATGACATGATTTCAATCTTTTTTATGGCTGAGTAATATTCCACTATATATATATACATACACCTCATATTCTTTATCCATTCATCTGTCCATGGACACATATTGTTTCTATGACTTGGCTATTGTAAATAATGCTGCTTTCAACATTGGGGTGCACGTGTATTTTCTAGCTAGCATTTTCTCTGGATATATGCCCAGGAATAGGGTTGCTGGGTCATATGGTAACTCTGTTTTTAGTTTTTTAAGGAACCTACAAACTGTTCTCCATAGTTGCTGCACCAATTTACATTCCCAGTAACAGGGCAGGTTCTCTTTTTTCCACAATTTCTCCAGTATTTATTATTTATAGGCTTTTTGATGATGGCCATTCTGACTAGTGTGAAGTGATACCTCAGGGTAGTTTTGATTTGCATTTCTCTAATAATTAGTGATGTTGAGCATCTTTTCATGTGCCTGCTGGCCATCTGTATGTCTTTTTTGGAGAATGTCTATTTATGTCTTCTGCCCATTTTTTGATTGGGTTTTTTTGATATTAAGCTGTATGAGCTGTTTGTATATGATGGAAATCAGTCCCTTGTCCATAGTATCATTTGCAAATATTTTTCCCAATCCATATGTAAGTCGTCTTTTCATTTTGTTTATGGTTTACTTTGCTATGCAAAAGCTTCTAAGTTTAATTAGGCCCCATTTGTTTATTTCTGTTTTTACTTCCTTTACTCTAGGAGATGGATTCAAAAAATTATTGCCATGATTTATGTTGAAGAGTGTTCTGCCTATGTTTTTCTCTAGAAGTTTTATAGTATCCAGCCTTACATTTAGGTCTTTAATTCATTTTGAGTTTTTTTAACTATATGGTGTTAGAGAATGTTCTAATTTCATTCTTTTATATGTAGCTGTCCAGTTTTCCCAGCACCAATTATTGAAGAGACTGTCTTTTCTCCATTATATATTCCTGCCTCCTTTGTGTAGATTAATTGATCATAAGTATATATAGGTTTATTTCTGGGCTTTCTATCCTATTCCATTGATCTATGTGTCTGTTTTTGTGCCAGTACCATACTATTTTGATTACTGTAGCTTTGTAGTATGGTCTGAAGTCGGGCAGCATAATTCCCCCATCTCTGTTCTTTCTCAAGATTGTTTTGGCTATTTGGTGTCTTTTGTGTTTCCATACAAATTTAAAATTTTTTGTTCTAATTCTGTGAAAAATGCCATAGGTAATTTGATAGGGATTGCATTGTAACTAAATTTCCTTGGGTAGTATTGTCATTTTAACAATATTGATGCTTCCACTCCAAGAACATGGTATATCTTTACATCTGTTTTTAATCCTTTCCATTTTCTTTTGTCAGCATCATATTTTTTGGAGTATAGGTTTTTTGCCTCCTTAGGTAGGTTCATCCCTAGGTATTTTATTCTTTTTGATGCAATGATAAATTGGATTGTTTTCTTAATTTATCTGATATTTCATTATGGTGTATAGAAAACAGATTTCTGTATCCTAATTTTTTATCCTACAACTTTGCTGAATTCAGTGATGAGCTCTGGTCATTTTCTAGTAGTGTCTTTAGGATTTTCTATGTATAGTATCATGTCATCTGCAAACAGTGACAGATTTACTTCATCTTTTCCAATTTGGAGCCATTTTATTTCTTTTTCTTCTCTGATTGTTGTGGCTAGGACTTCCAAAACTATATTGAATAAAAGTAGTGAGAGTGGGCATCCTTGTCTTGTTCCTGATCTTAGAATAAATGCTTTCAGCTTTTCACTTTTGAGTATGATGTTAGCTGTGCATTTGTCATGTATGGCCTTTAATATGTTGAGGTATGTTCCCACTTTCTGGAGAGTTTTTATTATAAATGGATGTTGAATTTTATCAAAAGCTTTTTCTGCATCTACTGAGATGATCATGTGGTTTTTATTCTTCAATTTATTAATATGGTATATCACACTGATTTGCAGATATTGAAAGATTCTTGCATCCCTGTGATAAATCCGACTTGATCATTATGTATAAACCTTTTAATGTATTATTGGAGTTGTTTTGCTAGTATTTTGCTAGAACATTTATGTTCATGAATGATATTGGACTGTAATTATCTTTTTTTGTGGTATCTTTTCTGGTTTTGGCATCAGGGTGATGGTGGCCTCATAGAATGAGTTCCAAAGTGTTCCTTCCTCTGAAATTTTTTGGAATAGTTTCTGAGGAATAGGTGTTACCTCTTCTCTAAATGTTTGGTAGAATTCATCTGTAAAGCCATCTGGTCCTGTACTTTGGTTTGTTGGGAGTTTTTAAGTTCTGATTCAATTTCAGCACTGGTAACTGGTCCGTTCATATTTTCTATTTCTTCCTGGTTTAGTCTTGGGAGATTACACCTTTCTAAGAATTTGTCAATTTCTTCTAGGTTGTCCATTTTATTGGCATATAGTTGTAGTAGTCTCTTATGATCTTTTGTGGTGTTGATTGTAACTTTTCCTTTTTCATTTCTGATTTTATTGATTTGGGCCCTCTCCCTTTTTTTCTTGGTGAGTCTGGCTAAAGGTTTATCAATTTTATTTATCTTTTCAAAGAACCAGGTTTTGTTTCATTGATCTTTTCTGTTGTTTTTTTAGTCTCTATTTCCTATCTGATCGTTATGATTTCTTTCCTTCTACTAACTTTCAGTTTTGTTTGTTCTTCCTTTTTAGTTCCTTTAGTGTAAAGTTAGATTGTTTGAGATTTTTCTTGTTTCCTGAGGTACGTTTGTATCATTATAAACTTGCCTCTTAGAATTACTTTTGCTATGTCCCATAGGTTTTTGATCATTGTGTTTTTGTTTTTGTCTCCAGGTATTTTTTGATTTCCTCTTTCATTTCCTCAGGGATCCATTGGTTGTTTAGCCTCCACATGTTTGGTTTTTTACATTTTTTTTTCTTGTAGTTAATTTCTAAGACTTGGGAATTTAAAGAGAACCTTCAACCAAAAAAAAAAAAAAAAGATGAAACAAAAACATGTCCAACAGCCAGTTGTTAGACTATAGTTATAATTCAAGCATCCTGATTAGGTTAGAAAGATCTATATTATCATCTCTCTTCTGTTCAACATCTTTCTGTTCACAGTCCTTGCACCTTAATATGTATACATGCTCAAGGCTATTCCATCTTTTAAAAGAAATAACATAGCAGGCAAAGCATCTCTTAAATTTTTTTTTCTTTTTAAACCTATTTTCTTTCCTTTCTTGGCTGCCATATTTCTAAAAAGGTAATCTCTAGTAACTGTCCTCATTTTCCCACATAGCCTTTAACGCATTTAAAAATATATCATTTACATTCTTTAATAATACATACTGCTTTTGAAAATATATAATTTTAACATATACAAGTGTATGAAGTACAAAGTGTGTGTATTTGTCTTGAATGGTGGATTCTAAGTACCTAGTGGCTTGAAGTCTCCCAATTTCTTCTCTGTAGTAACATAACAATCAGGGCAGACATGTTGACATAGACTAGAAAATGTTTTTAAGTCTTTTAAGATCTCTTGCAGAAGAGAACTTCATTCTCCAAGAATGACACTTCATTTTCCTTCATATTGTACAAGAGTCAAGGGACCCCCGCAGCAGAATCAAAGGCTTACATCTTATTGAATAAAGGAAAGACTAGATGCCATAGCTATCTGAGGAAGCCCATTTGGCAGAAATCCATCAGAAAGAGGAACATCTGCTGCCTTGCTTCATAAGGTCCCCATAATGCTTGCAGGTTCTGCTGAACATCAGTGGTCCTGAAAAGTTGATGCAATGGTGATCTGAACTGTTTACAGTCCCTGCAGTTGTCAGAGAAATGGGTAGACTTGAGAGCAAAGAGGCATTCTCTGTGCATTTTAGTAGAGGGGGAAAATCAGCAGATACTTCCATCATTCCTTGGCTTTACTGCATATCAAGGAACTGTAATGTATGACTTTATGAAAGTCCAAAATCATGAGGAGATGGCAAAAAATAACTCAGTTAAAATAACTGAGTGACATGAAGGATAAAATTCAATCTAAGTATGGAGAACAATTGTATCCCATTTACAAAAGATAGAAGGAGGAGGAGGAAGTGGAGGAGGATTCTCAATGATAATACAGTTAGAACTATACAAAATAGACTTTATGAAAATATTTTTAAAACCCTTATTCTTTCTTGATTGTTGAAATTTAATAAAGAATCACTGCTGAAATATTTAATTATCTAGAAGATTAAGTGGAAAATATAATGTAGAACAAAACATAAAGAGATGGAAATAAAGAAGGAAAAGATAAGATTTAGACGAAAGATCCAGGAGTCCTGATCAGCAAATAGCAACAGGTCTAGAGAGCTGGCTAACATTTACTGAGCACTTGAGATTTGCCAGACATTCTTCCTAAGGGATTTATATGTACTAATTTGAACTTCAAAACAAAACAAAACACCGTACCAAGCAGGTGCTATTAATATTTATTGTATAGATAAGAAAACTGAAGCAAAGAGAAGTTAAGCAAAATTCTCAGGGTCAAAGAATTTTTAAGTAGGAAAGGTAGGATTTGAATAGAAGTAGTTTATGCACTAACCACTGTACTATATTATTTTATGCAAGAGAAAAATGAGTAGATGGAAGCATATCAATAATAAAATACTCATATCTATTCTACTAGTAAATATCTCTGAAATCTACCCCCAATATTTTATTTCCTTAAAAATCATGTTATTCTAATCACTCATCATCACAAGTGCAATAGAATCAAAGTTGGTCCTCAAGTTCCTATATTAGTAGTTGCAATCTTCTATCCACACTGCCATCAGTAATCTTTAAGACAAAAATCTGATTACTCTCCTTCTTAATACCCATTATCCAAAGTGGTGAACAAGACTGTTTATGCTATTTTAGGGAACATAGTTTCTTTTTATATTAATTTTACCCCATCTTAGCAATTTTATTTAACACGCTTTATAATGTATATAACATATTCATTGTTAAAATCCATAAGTACATGAGAATATACATTCATTGAATGTCCATGTTCAATTATTTTTTAACTGACTAGGAAGCCCAATCAAACATTAGGAGACCTAAGAAAAATTCCAAATTACTTAGAATGTTATCCAAGTCCCCTTCATATCCGGCCTTGGCCTCTTTCTCTAGCTTTGACTCCCACCACTTTACTCTCCAGTCTCTCTCCACAATGAATGCAAGTGGCGTTTTTCCTATCTACTATCACTGCCCTCGGTGCATCCGGCTACTGCACTTATTACACCCGGTGACACTTACTGTATTTATTATTAGATATTTATGTGTTTTCATTTATACCAAACTTCTCCATTAAAGTAAGTTCTGTAAGTTTAAGGGCTCTGGCTTTCTTTCCTCATTATCCAAATTTTCTAGCTCAACACTTGACACATAGTAGGAATTCAATAGAATTGATTTGGTTAGACAGACACCCTTTTCCTACCTAGTCTGTTCTTTTGCTGAAGTTGTATAACCTCATTTAATGCTGTGTAGCTGCACATTTAGAATAATGTCCTTGTGTTCACCTGACGACTTGCCTTTCTTAAGATCTATCATTAATTTTGGGGGGAAGCTTTACTCCAGTCATCATAGGACCATAAATGAGGATTAGAGAAGTCTAGGTGCTATTTTGTATCTTGTCACACAGGGACCCTGAAAACATTTCTCTTCCTTGCCTCACATATTCTATTCATTACCTCTTCTCTCTTTTGATTGTGGATTTGTGAAGCAAGAATGCAGGTTATTTTACTGTCATTAGCTAAAGGGATTTTATAGATGTTTATAATGTTTTAAAATTTCATTACATTTCATTCAACTATCAGAAATTTGAGTGAAAAAATGAGTTATTTTGGTTTATACTTGTAATTCAGTTTGAATTGTTTTGATGTGTTATTAACATTTTTACCTATTTTACTATTTTATTTTAATTTCATCAAAGTTTCAAATTATATAAGAAATGCACATTTGCTAAAAATTTAAGTATACAGAGTAAAACTTGAAATTTCTCTTTTAATACTGTAGCCTGTTTACGCTCCTCACTACAGTAGCAACTATTAAAACCTTAGTCTATATACTTTTTTCACTCAATAATTCATGAATAGATTTAACTCAACAGTTACCTATTGAATATCTGATTAGTGCCACACCCTATGCTGGGGACACAGGATAAGTAAGAAAAATAAAGTCTTTATGGAGTTTACAGTGGAATGGGGAGGACAGCGATGGATGAATACACAAGTAAGAATTACAGGATACATTATTACTTTGAAGGAAATAAACAGGGGAATGAGATACTGACTAGAGGAGGCCACTTTAGATATGATGTGTTAGGCTTAGTCCTCTGACAAACAGACACCAACATGAGTTGAGAGGTGTAAGAAGTTTATTGGGAAAAGATCTGTGAGAGAAAATGTAGAGTCAGAGCAGGCTCAGAGACCCCTGATGGTGATGTCAATGCAGCTCTGAGTTCTGTGAGGAAGAGGGGGAAGGAGAGAAAGATGTAGGACTGAAATTCTACTAATGTTTTGACTGATGGGATGTCTTCAAGTCAAAGTTGCCTGCCAGAGGAGTACTGTAATTCCTAGGAAGGAGCCTGAGTTGGCATCCTTGTTACATCCAGGCATTGGGTGGGAGTAGCACATGGGAAGCGTGACCTTGGTGCCAATGTGTTGATGATGTCACAGTGGTGGAATATGGAGAAAAACAGATGAATTTCACTGAAGCTGGAGATCTGAGGAGTGTGTTCATCACTGCCTCATACAGTCTAAATTAGCCTCTCTGAATAGGGGAAACTGAGCTAAGACTTTAGTGATGAGAATGAGCCAGACATTAGGGAAAGCTTATTCTAGGCAGAATGACCAGCAAGTATAAAGGCCTAGAATTAGGAAAGACCCATGATTAGAGGGGAGACCCTATTCTGTAGGAAAGTATGTTATGAAACAAGGTTTCAGAGACAGGCAAGAACCAGATCATACAGGGTTTTTAGGGCCATGGTAAAGAAAGTTGGTTTATTTCTTTATTTCACCACGAGAAAAGGGAGTCCATGGAAAGGTCTTAAATGGGGGTGACATGTAGTTTTACATGTTGCAAACATTCTTTAAGCTACGTGTAGACCATGTACTGAAGGAGGGGCAAGAGTGAACGCAGGGAGCAATAGGAGACAATGCAATAGTACAGGTGAGAGAAGATGGTAGATTGGACCAGGGTGGGAATATTGGTATTGCAGATAGATTCAAAATATTTCCTTTTATGAATATATTTATCAGACTATACCTAATATGCTCTGATTTGCTTTTTAATATAAAATATATTTTACAGATCATTTCATGTCAGTTATATACATCTACTATGTTCTTTTTAAACCAGCACATAGTATTCTAAACCATATTTGATTTACCTATTTTCCTTTTACTGGACATTTAGGTAAATATGTTTTCCTCTTTATCAAATAATGCTACAATGAATATTCTTATAAGGGCTTCATTGTGAAGAATGCAAATATTATTACAAATAGACTTAGAAGTGGAGTTTCTGTGCATACTCTAAAATTCAATAGGCATTGACATTCACTCTCCAAAACCTTAAAATTTTTATACTCTGTACTAATTTATACTCTGATGAGGAATGTATGAGGTAGATCTTTGTCTCACATTTTGCTAATATTGGATATTATCAATCTTTAATTTTTTTCCAAAATGAGGGAGAAATAATTGTTTTTGGATGGGTGGTATTGAGGAAAAGAGAAATAAATTGTATTGTATTTAAGGAACATTATGCACCTGCCCATCCTTTGTATTGCTTTGACCAGATTAGATAAACCAAATGAAATGTATTACTTTCCTGGGACTGTCATAATAAATTGCTACAAACTTGGTGGCTTAAAGCAGCAACAATCAATTCTCTCACCGTTCTTGAGATGAGAAATCTGAAATCATGGTGTTGGTAGGGCTCTGGGAAAGAGTCTGTTAGATATCTCCTGTCACGTCTGGTGACTAGCATTGCTTGGCATTTCTTGGCTTGTTTGTTGCATTGTCCCAATCTCTGGTTCCTTGTTAACATTGCCTTTTCTTCTGTGTATGTGTCAAAACTTTACCTCTCTCTTATAAGTATACAGTTGACTGCATTTAGGGTCAGCCCCAATAATCTAGGATAAGGTCCTCTTCTCAAGATCCTTAAATTAATTAACTCTTTCCCCAAATAAGGTAATAATCAAAGGTTCTGGGAATTATGATATGAATATATCTTTTGGAGGGCGTACAATTTAGCTCAGTATAATTAAAGAACTCACATTTCCTCCCTTGTGGTCATCGCTACATGAAAGACAATGGTAGAGTGAGTAGAATTCAGGATTCAGCAGATGCCCCGATTACTAAATAAAGTCTAAAGCACCTTGTCATTTGTTGGTCATTTCTAGCTTCTTTTATTGAATTACCTTTCATAGCCTCTGCTCCTTATTCTAAGATACCATCTTTTTCTTTTATTTATTAGTAAGTTGTATAAATTATACTGTTTTATTGTTTATTGAGTGGAATGAGTTCTTTAAATATTTTGGATATTAACCCCTTAGCAAATATATGATTTGAAAATATATTATCCCATTCCAAAGTTTGCCTTTTCATTTTTTGATGGATTTCTTAGTTGTGCAAAAGTTTTTCAATTTAATGTAGTCCTACTCTTTATATTTGCTTTTGTTGCCTTTCCTTTTGGTGTCACATCCCGGAAATCATCCCTAACACCTATGTCGAGGAGCTTATGCAGTATGTTTTTTCCTAGGAATTTTATGGATTCAGGCCTTATGGTTTAAGTCAAATCAACGTTGAGCTGATTTTTGTGTATGGTGTAAAACAAGAGTCCAATGTATTCTTTTCTATGTGGCTGTCCAGCTTTCTCAGCATCAATTATTGAAGAGAATATCCTTTCCCTATTGCACATTTTTGGCATCTTTGTTGTAAATTAATTGACCATATATGCATGGGTTTATTTCTGAGCTCTCCATTCTATTCCACTGATCTTTGTGTCTGTTTTTATGCCAAAACTATACTGCTTTGAGTACAGCTTTATAATATAGTTTGAAATCAGGACATGTGATGCCTACAGCTTTGCTATTCTTTACTCAAGATTGCTTTGGCTATTTAGGGTCTTTTGTGGGTCCATACAAATTTTAGGATTGTTTGATCTATTTCTGTGAAAGTTGCCATTGGAATTTTTTATATTTCATTTTAATTTTCTTCGTATGTATATTTTTTATTGAAGTATAGTCAGTTTACAATGTTGTATCAATTTCTGGTGTACAGCACAATGCTTCAGTCATACATGAATGTACATATATTCATTTTCATAATCTTTTTCACCATAAGTTACTACAAGATATCTAATATAGTTTCCTGCACTGTACAGCATGACCTTGTTGTTTATTCTATAAATATCAGGTAGTATCTGCCATTGGAATTTTAATAGGGATTGCAATGAATCTGTAGCTTGCTTTGGGTAGTATGGACAGTTTAATAATATTAATTCCTCCAAGCTATCTATGAGCAGGAAATAGCTTTCCATTTATTTGTGGCATCTTCAATTTCTTTCATCAATGTCTTATAATTTTTAGATTATGGATATTTCACCTTCTTGGTTAAATTTGTTCCTAGGTATTTTATTCTTTTTGGTGCAACTGTAAATGGAAATGTTTTCTTAATTTCTCTTTCTGATTATTTGTTTTCAATATATAAAATGAAATTGACTTTTATACTAATTTTTTATCCTGCAACTTGACTGAAATTGTTTAAACAGCATTTTGGTAGAGGCTTACGGTTTTCTATATATAATATGCCATGTGCAAATAGAGATAGTTTTAATTCTTCCATTCTGATTGGGATACCTTTTATTTCTTTTTCTTCTCAAACTGACCTGCCTAATAATTCCAGTACTATTTTGAACAGGAGTGATGAGAGTGGAATCTTTGTTCTATTCCTGATCTTAGAGGAAAACCTTTTAGCTTTTCACTTTTGTGTATGATATTAGCTGTGAGTTTGTCATATGTAGCCTTTATTATGTTGAAGTATGTTCCACCTACACCCACTTTGTTCAGTTTTTATCATAAATAGATGTTGAATTTTATCAAAAGCTCTTTCTGCATCTGTTGAGATTGTCGTATGATTTTTAGTCTTTACTTTGTTAATGTGGTGTATCACATGGACTGATTTGCAGGTATTGAACCATCCTTTCATCCTTGGAATAAATCCCACTTGATCATGGTGTGTCATCCTTTTAGTGCATTGTTGAATTCAGTTTGCTAATATTTTGTTGAGGATTTTTTTGATCTAAATTCTTTAGAGATATTGGCCTATAATTTTCTTGTAGTATCCTTGTCTGGTTTTCATATCAGGGTAATGCTGGCCTTATAAGATGAGTTTGGGGTCTTCCCTTATGCTTCATAAGTATTCATTCATTAAGACCTTTTATAGAGGTATTATTATCTTCACTTTACTGATGAGTAAACTGTAACTTAGGTCAATTTAATACCTTGCTCAATATTAAACCCAACCATGGGTTCTATTTATAGACTATTTTGTTCCATTGAATAGTTTCATTTTAAATACTTCATCCCTTAAATATTGGCATTGAAATAATTAATTCTAGAAGAAAAAGGAATTCTCTAAAACAGAAATAAAGAATTCAAAGCATTTGATCCAATGGCAAAGGATATTAGTAAGCTATGTTTTGACATAAATATAATGTAGACAACAAATGTAAAGATGGAAGTAGGATTGGGTGTGAGGCTTGAGGGAGACAATAAGTAGTACATTGGTAAGTGCATAAGAAGCTGAACATAAGATTCATAATATTGATTTCATCTTTCTGATTAGATTCACTTATAACCCTATAAATGTCCTATTAGACATGTTTTCATTTGGATGAAAAAATAAAAAGCAAAAATCATTTTCTACATAGAAATTATAAAATAAACAATACCTGCACAAACATTTAAGCATACACATTTAAACAAAGACGATCAGTTTGTTTCAGATAATGTATTTGAATTAAAATGACTTCTTAGTTCTGATCCTTTAAGCATATTGTGGTACCTCAAGCAATAATCAGGTAGATAAAAGTGCATATTTCATGATAAAAGATAATGGTCATTTTAGTATCTGATTTTGGTTAATAGGAGAATTTCTTTGTTTCTGTTTGCTTTGTGCTTTTTAGTAGGGGAAACTGCAATGAAAATGGATGTTGTAATGGATATCTGAATGTCAGAGTCCACAGCCATGTGGTACAATACAGGCTATACAGTATGCAGACCAGCTGGGCTTCCAGCCTTACCCTGCAAACTGGTTAGGCAATGAGTGATCCTCTGAAGCCTAATTCCAGTGCCCCCTAGTTTGCCTGTTTCAAAAGAGCTCCATTTGCCAATATTTTGGAGCAGATGCAGAGCCATTCTTGAGTTTCCTGCTGAGGTTTATGCAAATAGCTTGCTTAACTGGACTGTGGGCTCAGATTTCCTGCTGCCAGAATACTGAGAATTGGACATATTTTGGCTTATATTTCCCTCTCAGTTTAATTCATTCTCTTTTTCTATAGTTTCTTTCAGCCCTTTGGCCCAAATCATACCTTGTTATTATTAGTGCAGTTTTTTCCCACATGAAAGAAATGAGAGTATGATCACAGTTAACAGTGAATGATAAATTGAAAGAATTTATAGAACAATGCCTAAGGAGTCAGTTGTGTGAAGTAATTTTTGACCCAAGAATCATGTGGGTGACTCTGGATAGGTCACTTGACCTCTCTGGGCTCTTCTCCCTACCTTATGGTTCTTGCATAAGAATCAACTAAGGTACTATATAAGAAGGCATTAAAATACACAAAACACTATCAAATAAAATAGTAGGTGAGCATGAGAGAGATCATGAGCAAGATTATTAGAGTGAGGTGCTTAGAAATGGGAAAGTCAAGGTGGGGGCCAGTTTATTTTCTCCTTCCTAACTCAGTTAACTTGTTTGAAATTAAGGATATGAAAATGGCTCTGGGAAGACATTGTTGGTTACTTACCCACAACCATTTTCCTCCATATCCTAAGCAAAGGAATCAGGAAGTGTAATGACTCTAAGCTAGAACACAGTGAATACCAGTATAGATAGGTTTGGAGAGAAGCTGAGGATGAAAGAACAGGCATGGTTCAGACTACATGGGGTCTTTTTGGTTACGGTTCACTACAGCAGATACTATTCATTACTTACCCCAAATCTACACTCACTTCTTTATTGCTGATAGAATTCTGATTTTTGTGCTAAGATGACCTCCCTCCCTCCTTAGCCCCAGTGGTTGAAATTTCATTAGTCTAAGATAATCAGTCATTCCATGATTGGTCATTCTGTAAATGAGCATGTGATCCAACAGTAGCCAATGAGATATAATGCAGTGTCTCCAAGGGAACTTCTCAAATTATTTTCTTCCCTGATACAATAGTCATTCATTGAGGAGAAACTCTCTGCCTTTGGCTAATACTGTGTGAGTTTCACCCATCTTGTAAATTTAGAAACAAGAAAATTGTGAGTAGCTAATATAGAACAATGAAAATCATATGCTACTGAATTAAGTAACCCAGGAAACACTCTGTATCCATTAATCTTGTTTTGTGCTGTAGTAACATTTCTGTATTGTTTAATCATTCTGTTATATGGACTTAGGCAAAACACCATAATCCTTACATTCTTAATTGAGAAATTGTGCTGGAAGGGGAGTTACTACAGGCCCACATTATGTACTTTACGTCCAAATGGGAGTAATTCCAATGTTAAATTATAAGTCTAATCATGCCAATTCTTTGTCAAAAGCACTTTAATAACTCTCCATTGTCCTCACCATAAAAATCCTTGCTAAGCATTTTATGATCTGACCCCTTCCTAACATCAATTTCATCTTGTGCAAATATTCACAGCCTGCATTACTGTTATAATAAAATTGTTTCCATTACTATGAATCCCATGGAAATTATATTGCCCTAGGAAGTTTATATTGCATGCACTACTCTCTTCCTTCATCTGCGGTTGAATAATAATTATGCATCCTTCACATATTAGGGGAAACACTTCCTTCAAGAATCTTTCCCAGATTACTTAAGCCAGGTTACTTGCCCTTACAATATGCTCTTATAGCACTGTTACTTCCTTTATGACTGTAAAACTGACTTTAATGTAGTTGCTTGCCTGATTCTCTAACTCCCCAACTGGCATACTGGGAATTTAAATGAGTGCAGCCTCTAGGGAGAACAGTATGGAAGTTTCTTTAAAAACTAAAAATAGAGTTACCATAAGATCCAGCCATTCCACTCCTGGGCATCCGGAAAAGATGAGAAGTAACTCAAAAAGATACATTGCACTCCAATGTTCATAGCAGCACTATTTACAATAGCCAAGACATGGAAAAAACCTAAGTGTCCATCAATAGATGGATGAATAAAGGAGATACACACACACATACACTGGACTATTACTCAGCCATAAAAAGGAATGAAATAATGCCATTTGCAGCAACATGGATGGACCTAGAGATTATCATACTAAAAAAGGCAGACAAAGACAAGTATGATATCACTAATTTGTGGAATCTAAAACAATGATACAAATGAACTTACTTATAAAACAGAAACATACTCAGACATAGAAAACATCTTACGGTTACCAAAGGCAAAAGGAGGGAGAGATAAATGAGTTTGGGATGAAGAGATACACACAAATATATATAAAGTAGGTACTAACAACAAAGACCTACTGTATAGAACAGGGAACTATATTCAATATTGTGTAATAACATATAATGGAAAAGAATATATATATATATGTATAATCTCTGAATTACTTTGCTGTATACCTGAAACTAACATCACATTGTAGATCAACTATACTTCAATAAAAAATTAATAAAAATGCTCAACAAATATATTTGAGGAATTAGCAAATAAAATCTTTACAAATATAATTCTCTAGGAATGAGAGTTTGATGGGTGATGAACACATCCATCTCCTTTGAGAAAAGCAGTTCTTGCACATTGGAAATAAATCAGGAAGTAACACATAATTAATGAGGAATTGTTAGAACTAATAAGATAATTTTTAAAAGGTTGCCAATTTTAAGAGCAAACTACAAAATATATAACATTTGTATACCATAAATAAATAAATGATATAATTTAAATAGGATATTATTTAAAATAGCAACAAAAAGAGTAAATTAGCAAGGAATTAAATAAGAATATAAAGACCTCTGATGAAAACTTCAAATAAGAAAGGACATGGAAAATGACCTAAATTTTTAAAAAAGGTATTCCATGGTCTTGGATGGGATGACTTCATATTCTAATGACCATAATATTTGCAAATTGATCTACAAATTCAAGGAAATATCTTTCAAAATTTGAGTTGTAATTTTTTGAGGAACATGAAAAACTTGTGATAAAATTTATATAGAAGAATAAAGATTTTTTATTTAAGTCTTAAAAATTAAGACTAATGAAGGAAGACATGCTTTACCCATATCAATATATATTTTAAACCCTTAGTCATAAAAAAAATCTGTATGACATTGACCAAAGATTTTTTAAAAAATGACAGTGAAGATGAATTGAGCAGTCAGAGGCAGAATGATGTGATGTGATTTGTGTGTAAACTCAATTTAAGATAAAGAGAACACACACAAAAAAACAAACAAAAAAAGATGAAGAGAACACTATAAATAAATGGAGAAATTATAGATTTTTAAATGATGATTTTTGGGAAAACTGGCTCACTAATCTGAAAAAAAAAAAACCCTAAATCTCTGCTTAACACCTAATATAAAGTTACATCTATTAAAGATCTTAATAACAAAGATCTTAATATCAAATTTAACTATGTATTTAATGGGAAAATATCTTAAAGACTATCTTTGTGACATAGGAGCAGGTGAAGTCTTCTTAAATACAACATCGAAAGTATAAACTATAGGCAACAAAGTATAAAGTTGATTAATTAGAAATTAAAGATTTCTAGACGCCATGTACAAAATTAAAAGATATAGTTTAACCAGTGGTTCCTTATGCATGACAGTAGGGATTATGAGTCAAGATGATAATAGGAAAATGTACAAACAAATAAGATGAACAAAGCTTTGACTAGGCTAGTGATAAGTATGTATCATAAACTGAGAAGTATAATTAAGTTATACTCTATAATTTTGTCAGAAGAAGGAGAGAGAGAGAAAGAGAGAAATTTGTAGTACCAGGATTTATCTTTGAAGTAACCTTCCACATCATCTAGAATAGTAAAGCTTGTGGCAAGAAAATAGCCTAAACAGAGTATGATATTTTCAAGGGAAATAAATATTTTTCAATATCAAAATAATTTTTCCTTAGAAATTATATTCACATGGATTAATTCATTTTTAGTTTTTAATTTATTTAGAAATACCAATTTTTAGATGATAGTTTTGCTTTGTAAAATACTTCAAAAAAAGAACATCATATAAAATAATTGGGAAACAGAGGCCCAAGAATTGTAATCAGGAGTGTAACATTACTACCGCTACTCACCGGTGTAACCTTTGGTATATAGACTCCCCCTCCTTAGGTCTGTTTCATCATATCTAAAATAAGGAGTTTGGGTGAAAGCACAAACATGGGGAGACTAAACAACATGCTACTAAATAACCAGTGGATCAATGAAGAAATCAAAGAGGAAATCAAAAAATATCTCGAGAAAAATGGAAATGGAAACACAACTTTCCAAAATCTATGGGCTGCAGCAAAAGTAGCCCTAAAGGGAAGGTTATAGCAATATAGGCCTACATCAAAAAACAAGAGAAATCTAGGGAGTTCCAGTCAAGATGGTAGAGTAGTTGGACCATCAGCTCACCTCCTCTTATGATCACTACAAAACCACAACTGACTGCTAAACAACTATTAATTAAAAAAAAAAAAAGACTGAAACTTACCAAAAAAGACCTTCTTCAAATGGAAACATAAAGTGGAAACCACAGCGGAATGGTAGGAAGGGCATGCTCATGATAAAATCAGCTCCTCCACTTCCTGAGTGGGTGACCCACAAGAGTGAGAGTTCTGAGCCCCACATCAGGCTCCCCAGCCCCATGGTCCAGCACCAGAAGGAGGAGCCCCCAGAGCATCTAGTTTTGAATACCAGTGGGGCTTAATTGCAGGACCTCCACAGAACTGGTGGGAACAGAGACTTCACTCAAGAAGTGCACACAGAATATCACGTGCACCGGGACCAAGGGCAAAGGCAGTGATTTCTTAGAAACCTGGACCAGACCTGCCTGCTGGTTTTGGAAAGTCTCCTGTGAAAATGAGGTGTGGCTGTGACTCATGCTGGGGACACAAAAGCCAGTGGCGGACATTTGGGGAGTACTCATCAACATGAGGTTTCCTGGAGGCTGACATCTTGCTTGGTCATTAGCACCAAAACCTAGCCCCACCCAACAGCCTGTAGCCTCCAGTGCTGGGAAGCCTCAGGCCAAACAACATACTGGGTGGGAACAAAGCCACACCCATCAGCAGACTTCCTGAGCCCACAGCAGTCTACAGACATGCCCTGCCCACCAGAGGGCTATAACCCAGCTCCATCTAGCAATGGGCAGGCACCAACCCCTCCCACCAGGAAACCTGCACAAGCCTCTATTCCAGCCTCATTCACCAGGGCAAAGACACCAGAAGTAAGAAAACAACAATCCCCCAGTCTGTGGAAGGAGTCCACAAACACAGGCCAGACTCTACCCTGGGACCAGCTGGACCTTGGCCCTTGGGTGATGAGAGAGGAGTGCACTGCTGGGACACATAGGACATCTCATACAGAGGGCCACTCTCCAAGGTTAAGAAATATAACTAACCTACATAAACATACAACTAGAAATTTAAACAAAATGAGGCAGCAGAGAAATATATTCCAGGCAATCTACCCAAAAAAGAAGTTCAGAGTAATTATTGTGAAGATGCTGAGAGAACTCAGGGGGAGAATAGATGCACAGAGTGAAGTTTTTAGGAAAGAGAAAATATAAAGAACAACCAAGCAGGGTTGAAGGATACAATCACTGAAATAAACAATACACTAGAAGGAACCAAGAATAGACTAAATGAGGCAGAAGAACAGATCAGTGAGCTAGAAGACAGAGTAGTGGAAATCACTACCACAGAACAGAAAAAAGCATGAAAAGAAATGAGAACAGTTTAAGAGACCTCTGGGACAACATGAAGTGCACTAATATTTGCATTATAGGGGTCCCAGAAAAAGAGAGAAAGGATCTGAGAAAATTTTTGGAGCGATAACAGCTAAAAGCTTCCCTAAATTGGGAAAGGAGACAGTCACCTATGCCCAGAAAGCACAGAGACAGAGTGCCCCTAACAGGTTTAACCTAAAGAGGAACACACCAAGGCACATAGTAATCAAGTTGATACAAATTGAAGATGAGGAGAAAATATTAAAAGCAGCAAGAGAAAAGCAACAAATAATATACAAGGAAACTCCAAAAGGCTATCAGCTGAATTTTCAGCAGAAATTCTGCAGGCCAGAAGGGAGTGGCACAATATATTTAAAGTGATGAAAGGGAAAAACCTACAACCAAGAATACTCTACCCAGCAAGGCTCTCATTCAGATTTGATGGAGAGATCAAAAGCTTTACAGATAAGCAAGAGCTAAAAGAATTAAGCCCTACCAAACCAGCTTTACAACAAATGCTAAAGGAACTTCTCTAGGTAGAAAAGAAAAGACCACAACCAGAAACAAGAAAATTAAAAAATGAGAAAGTTCACCAGTAAAGGCAAACATACAGTAAAGGTAGGAAATCATCCACACACAAACTAATAGGGAACTTAAAAGACAAAAGTAGTAAAATCATCTGTATCCACAATAAGGAGTTAAAAGAATACACAGAACAATTAGATGTAAAATATGATATCAAAACCAGTAATCGTGAGAGGAGGAGAGTATGAATGCAGGGTGTCTAAAATGCATTTGAAAATAAGAGATTGGCAACTTAATCATGTATATATATATAGACTTTTATACCAAAACTTCATGGTAACTGCTAACCAAAAATCTGTAATAGATATACTCACAAAAAGAAAGAAGAACCCAAATATAATGCTATAGTCATCAAATCATAAGAAAAGAGAACAAAAAGAAGGGGAAAAAGACCTACAAAAATGCATTCAAAACAATTAACAAAACGGCAATAAGAATATATGTATTGATAATAACTATAAATATAAATGGATTAAGTGCTCCAACCAAAAGACATACACTGTCTCAATGAATACAAAAATAAGACTCGTATATATGCTATCTACAAGAGACCTACTTCAGAGCTAGAGACACATACAGGCTGCAAGTGAGGGGAAGGAAAAAAGTACTCCATGCAGATGGAAACCAAAAGAAAGCTGGAGTAGCAATACTTCTATCAGACAAAATAGACTCTAAAAGAAAGACTATTATAAGAGACAAAGAAGAACACTACATAATGTTCAAGGGATCAATACAAGAAGATGTAACAATTGTAAATATATATGCACCCAACATAGGACCACTTCAATATGTAAGCCAACTGTTAACAGACATGAAAGGACAAATTGACAGTAACACAGTAATGGTGGGGAGACTGTAACACCCCAGTTACATCAATGGACAGATCAGACAGAAATTCAGTAAGAAAATAAAAGTCTTAAATGACACATTAGACCAGATGGATTTAATTGATATTTATAGAGCATTCCATCCAAAAGCAGCAAAATACACATTCTTCTCAAGTGTACATGGAACATTGTCCAGAATATATCATGTGCTGGCCCACAAAACAAGCTTCAGTAAATTTAAGAAAATTAAAAATCATATCAAGCATCTTTTCTAACCACAATGGTATGAGATTGGAAATAAACTACAAGAAAAAAAAAACCTGCAAAAGTAAAAACATGTGGAGGCAAAAGAATGTGTTACTAAACAACCAATGGATCACTGAAGAAATCAAAGAGGAAATAAAAAAAATACTTAGAGACAGATGAAAACAAATACACAACAATCTGATACCTCTGGGACAAAGCAAAACAGTTCTAAGAAGGAAGTTCTTAGAAATACAAGCTTAGCTCAGGAAACAAGAAAAAATCTCAGATAAATGACTTAGTCTTACACCTAAAGGAACTGGAAAAAGAAGGACAAATAAAACACAAATTTAGTAGAAGGAAGGAAATCATAAACATCAGAGTAGAAATAAATGAAATAGAGACTTAAAAAACAGTAGAAGAGATTAATGAAACTAAAAGCTGTTTCTTTAAATAGGTAAATAAAATTGATAAACCGTTAGCCAGACTCATTGAGAAAAAAAAAAAAAAAAGAGGGCCCAAATCAATAAAATCAGAAATGTAAAAGGAGAAGTTTCAGTCAACACCACAGAAATAAAAAGGATCATAAGAGGCTACTATGAGCAACTATACACCAATAAAATGGACAACCTAGAAGAAATGGACAAATTCTTAGAAAGGTACAATCTTCCAGACTGAACTAGGAAGACATAGAAAATATGAACAGACCAATTACCAATACTGAAATTGAATCAGAATTTTAAAACTCCCAACAAACAAAAGTCCAGGACCAGATGGCTTCTCTGGTGAATTCTAGCAAACATTTAGACAAGAGTTAATACCTATATCCTTCAGAAACTATTCCAAAAAATTGCAAAGGAACACTTCCAAACTCATTCTTTAAGGCCATCATCACCCTGAAAAAAACCCGACAAAGATATCACAAAAAAGTAAATTACAGGCCAATATTATTTATGAATATAGATACAAAAATCCTCAACAAAGTACTATCAAATCAGCTCCAACAATGCTCATATATCATGATCAAGTTGGATTTAGTCCAAGGACATAAGAAAATTTCAATATCCACAAATCAATCAATGTGATATACCACATTAACACATTGAAGAATAAAAACTGTATGATCCTCTCAATAGATGCTAAAAAAGTGTTTGATAAAATTCAACATTCATTTATGATTAAAAACTCTACAGAAAGTGGGCAAAGAGGGAACACACTTCAACATAATAAAGGCCATATATGACAAACCCACAGCTAACATGGTACTTAATGGTGAATAGCTGAAAACATTTCCTCCAAGATCAGAAACAAGACAAGGACACCCACTCTTGCCACTTTAATTCAACATAGTTTTGGAAGTCCTAGCCACAGCAAACAGAGAAGAAAAACAAATAAAAGGAATCCAAATTGGAAAAGAAGAAATAAAACTATCACTGTTTGTAGATGAAATGATAATATACATAGTAAATCCTAAAGATGCCATTGGAAAACTACAAGAGCTCATCAATGAATTCAGTAAGTTGCTGGATACAAAATTAATATACAGAGATCTGCTGCATTTCTATACACTAACAAAATATCAGAAAAAATTAATTAAGGAAACAATCCCATTTACTATTACATCAAAAAGAAAATAACTAGGAATAAACCTATGTAACAAGGTAAATGACCTGTATTCCAAAAACTACAAGACACTGATGAAAGAAACTGAAGATAACACAGATGGAAAGATATACTATGTTCTTGGGTTGGAAGAATCAATATTGTTAAAATGGCTATCCTACCCAAGGCAATATATAGATTCAATGCAATCCCTATAGAATTATCAATGACTTTTTTTTCACAGAACCGAAACAAAAAATGTTACAATTTGTATAGAAACACACAAGACCCCGAATAGCCAAAACAATCTTGAAAAGAAGAACATTTGGGTGAATCATGCTGCCTGGCTTCAGACTATACTACAAAGCTATAGTAATCAAAACAGTATGGTACTGGCACAAAGACAGACACATAGATCAATGGAACAGGAGGATAGACTGTCCAGAAATAAACCCATGCACTTATGGTCAATTAATCTATGACAAAGGAGGCAAGAATATGCAATGCGGAAAAGACAGTCTCTTCAATAAGTGGTGCTGGGAAAACCGGGCAGCTTCATGTAAACGAATGAAATTGAAACATTTTCTTACCATATAAAAAAATAAACTCAAAATGGATTAAAGACTGAAATATAAGACCTGAAACTATAAAATAAGGCAGAAGACCTGAATGGATACTTTTCCAAAGAAGATATACAGATGGACAACAGGCACAAGAAAAGATGCTCAACATTGCTAACCATTAGAGAAATGCAACTCAAAACCACAATGAGATGTCATCTCACACTTGTCATAATGGCTATCATCAAAAAGTCTACAAATAACTAATGTTGGCCAGTATGTGGAGAAAAGGTAAGCCTCCTACACTGTAATGGGAATGTAAATTAGTGAAGCCACTATTGAAAACAGTATGGAGCTTCCTCAAAAAAATTAAAAATAGAACTATCATATGATCCAGCAACTCCACTCCTGGGTACATATCTGAAGAAAATGAAAACTCTAATTCAGAAAGATACATATAACCCAATGTTCATAGAAGCATTACTGACAATGGCGAATATATAGACACAACCTAGGTGTCCATCAACACATGGATGAAGACGTGTATGTATGTATGTATGTATGTATGTATATAATGAAATATTACTCCTACATAATAAAGCATGAAATCCTGCCATTTACAACAAAGTGGATGGACCCAGAGGGTATTATACTTAGTGATATAAGTCAAATAGAAAGACAAACACTCTATGATTTCACTTATATATGGAACCTAAAAAATAAAACAAATGAACATATATAACAAAACAAAAACAGATTCACAGATATAGAGAATAAACTAGTGGTTACCAGTAGGGAGAGGGAAGGAAGGAGAGGCAAGATAGGAGTAGGGGATCAAGAGATCCAAACTACTATGTGTAACATAAATAAGCAACAGGATAATTGTATAGCACAAGGACATATCAGTATTATTTTGTTATAACTTTAAATGGAGTATATAATCTATAAAATATTGAATCACTATGTTGTACACTTGAAACTAATATAATACAACTATATTTCAATAAAAATAATAATAAAATAAGTTTCTACTAAAGCAGTGATGTTATCACCTAACCCCATCTCTCCAACCTGACCAAAATTAATTCTAACACCAAAGATGAGCATAAGCATGTATATACTAAAAAGGTCCTCAGATAATACTTATGTGCAGTGGAGTATGGCAACTATTTAAAAAGATGGTCTCAAACCCTCCAGGTTAAACAATATTCAATTCTCTATGATGCTCTGAAATGTGTTGTTCTGTCTTTCACGTTGTAGGTGCACTATACAGCAATTCACAGGTGGGAGAAGGAATCTAGGAAAATCTTCAAATAAAACTAAAGCTTATTATACACTCTAGTCATGCAGTTTATAGGTTTACTTGACTGACAGTGTATTTAAAGATCAGCAAAATGCCTAAGGCACTCAGTCACTTGAGCCTGTGAATCTGTTTCCGCTTTTTTCCTCTTTTATATTTGACCCGAGTGTTTATGCCGTGAAAGACAGATTTGCTATCACCCTCCGTAAACTTTACCACTTTTATTAAATGTGAGAATGTATTGTATAGAAATTTTAATGTAGATTTATCTATTTATTACATTAATTACATTATAATAGTATAAATAATCATACAATATTCCATTAGTCATTTTGCTGAATTTTCTTTTTTTAACTAAATTAAGGAGTTTATTTAGGAGGTATAAAGAAGTAGACGGCCAAAGTAGATCGTAAGGGTGACTGTGATAACTTGGTCCAAAAGAAATAAGCAAAATTGAATTAAAGAAAACCTCTTCCTTTCTTTAGAGTTAGAAAATATTTTCAAAACCCCCCCAGACAATGTTTGTTTTTTATTCAAACTTCACAGGTAATGTAACATAATTTAGCTTGGATAACGGCAATTACTGGGAATAACAGAGCACTCTGTGTTGGCTCCATTAGTGAATTTTCTGTGCAGCATGAAGTAAATCACATTGTCAGCTTTCACGCTGATTCTTTCTCCAAATCAAAAAGAAGACGGCAATGTTTATGGAGCTTTTTAAGTGATTTGGTAGAAGATGATATTAGGAAAGAGAGAAAGACTCTAGAATATTGCAAATAAACTTTACTCCTATAATGGCAACAGGTTGTGAAAAAGCTACAGGTATTTCATAGTGCACATAATAAGTATATCAATTGTTTATTTGTCAGATAAGGTATTTATATAATAGAAACTACCAATCAGCAGAGAAAATGGACATACTTCCAAAGGAACAGCCCTCTAGTTATACTCTGTCCAGAAGCTGCTATTTTCTAATTTTAAAAAATGGAGAATTATCAGAGTAAAAAAAATGTATATATAAAGGAAAGTTGTTATTTACAATACTTTGTGATCTGATGAGAAGTGTAGATCTTAAGGAAGTTCCTTAGTTTGCTAAACAGAATGATTACTGTGAAAATGAAAGATAAGAGAAGCTGAGCAAAATCTAAATTGATATGCCTAACAAAAAGAAAACAAAATTTGGGGAGAAAAGTACCATCAAGGGGGAGATTTTTATTAACAAAACATGGTGTTATATATGACTTTTCCTGTATACTCAGAGTTTCAGCAGACTTAAAAGTTAAGAGCAACAAAATAGGGGTTAAATAGACTCATATGCCTAAGTAAGATGGTAGACCAGAACATGTTAAGATATTGTAAAATGATCATAAGATATTTTAAAAATTGGCTTGCCAGCAGAAAGTACCTATTGCCAAGTTATAGAAGGGCTAGCAAAAAATTCACTTTTGAAACAAGACTAAAGGCATGTACGTTTTGACTTGGTAAGCCAGTAGCTGCAGGGGAGAGACATGGGGAAAGTGTTCAGAGTAAGCTTCACTTCCACCAATGATGGTGCAAAGGTACACATTTATCATGGAATGGTTATGAGCCTTCTTGGAGTAAGCAAAACTGGGTTGTCCTGAAGTGGATTCTGCTTAAGGAGACTGCCAACATTGTTGGTAATCCCCCAAATAGTTATTATGTCAGATACTAGGATCTGGATGAAAAGTAATCATAAGGAATCAATAAAGAAGTACATCATTCATAACTCAAAACTGTCATAAGAGCTCCCCTATGGAGGAATCTACCCAGAACCAACAAAGAATCTACCAAGACAACAAATGTCTCAACAAAAGAAAGAATTAGCGCTTAAAGTCTAGGCTCATACGAAGAGTACTGACACAGGTATCAACGGTGTTGGTCATATTTCATTTCCAATAAGGGAAGTGTTATATATAAGACTAACCTTACCATTAATAACAATTATGAGCTCTGGAAGTAAATATTTAAAGAACACAAGCAAATTGAGATCTACTTTTTTTACGCTTTGAGTTTCAATATTGTTGCAAAATACACATAAAATTTAACCATTTAAGGTGTATAATTCAATAGGCATTTAGTAAATTCACAATGTTTTGCAACTATAATCACTCTCTACTTCCAGAACATTTTCATCACCCCAAAAGCAAACCCCTTACCCATTAAGTAGTCATTGGCCATTTCCCGTTCTACCCAGCTTCTAGCTACTACTAATCTGCTTTCTGTTTTTAAGAATTTGCCTATACTTGATGTTTCATATAAATGGATTTATTTAACATATAGCCTTTCTGCCTGACTTCCCTCAAGAAGAAAATATTTTCATGACTCATCCATGTTGTAGCATGTATCAGAAGTTCATTCCTTTTTAAGGCTAAATGATATTCTGTTGTATAAATAAACTACATTTTATTTATCCATAAATTGTTGGACAGTTGGATAGTTTCCAACTTTTAGCTATTATGAATAAGGCCACTATATAACATTTTTGTACAAATATCAGTTTAAGCATCTGCTTTCAATTCTGTTGGGTACATATCTAGGAGTGGAATTGAATTGCTGGGCCACATGGTAATTTTGTTTGTTTTTGAGAAACCACCAAACTTTTTCATAGTAGCTACACCATTTTACATTCCTACCAGCAACATAGGACAGAGCTAATTCCTCTAGATCCTCATCAACATTTGCTTTCACTGTGTTTTTTATTATATCTGTCCCAGTGCCCATGAAGTGGTATGTCATTGTGGTTTTGATTTGCATTTCCCTAACAACTAATAATGTTGATCCATTTGTATGTCTTCTTTGGAGAAACGTCTATTCATGTCCTTGGCCCATCTTTAAACTGGATGTTCTTTTGTTAATGTGTTGTAGATAGATAGATGTATATATATGTGTATTCTGGATATTAGACTCTGATAAGATATATGATTTTCAAATATTTTCTCCCATTCTGTATTTCTTTTAGTCTCTTGATAGTGTAATTTGGTGCACAAAAGATTTAATTTTGATGAAGTCCAATTCATCTATTTTTTTTCTTTTGTTGCTTGTGGTTTTTTGTCATTTCTAAGAAATCACTGTCAAATACAAGGTCAGGAAAATTTATTCCTGTTTTCTAGCACGAATTGTATAGTCTTAAGTCTTACATTTAAATATTTGATCCTTGTTGACTCAGTTTTTGTATAAAGTGTGAGGTAGAGTTCAAAAGTCTTTTGAGTGTGGCTATCTACTTGGTCCAGCACTATTTGTCGAAGGAACTATTCTTTTCCCATCGAAGGGTCTCTGTGCCCTTGTTGAAAGTTAATTTCCCATTGATTTATGTTCCTATTTTGGATTCTCATTCTATTCCACTGGTCTATAGGTCTATCCTTATACCATTATCACATTGGTTTAATTGCCAGTTTAAGTCCTCCAACTTTGTTATTTTTCAAGATTAATTTAGCTACTCAGAGTCCCTTGTAATTCGATATTAATGTTATGATCAACTTATCTATTTCTGTAAAAAGACCATTTGCATTTCATAGAGATTACATTGAATCTGTAAGTTATTTTGAGGAGTACTTCCCTCATAACAGCATTTAGTTTTCCAACCCATAAACATGGGATGCCGTCCCATTTATTTAGATCTTTAAATTGTTAGGATTTTTTTTTTTGTGGTTTTAAGTATACATGTATTTTACTTCCTTGGTTAAATTTAAATATAGACATTTTAAATTTTGAATTGTTTTATAAATGGAATTGTTTTCTTAGTTTCCTTTCAGATTGTCTATCACTTCTATGTAACAACACAAGTGATTTTTGCATGTTTGTCTCATGTCCTGGAATTTTGCTGAATTTGTTTATTACTTCCAATATTTTATTGCAGATTCTTTAGGATTTTCTATATATAAGATCATTTCATCTGCAAGTAGAGTAGTTTTATTTCTTCCTTTCCAATTTGGATGCTTTTTTTTTTCTTGCCTAATTGTCTAGAACTTCCAGCAGAATGTTATTTAGAAGTGGTGAAAGTGAGCATCTTTGCCTTGTTCTTATAAATTATTTTAGACATAGAATACTTAAACAACACTGTTAACCATTTTGACTTAAGGGACATGTATGGAACACTCCATCTAATGACAGCAGAATACACACTTTTTTCAATTGTACATAGAATATTCTCCATGAGAGACCATATTCTAATCTATGAAACAAGGCTCAATAAATTTTAAAAGGTTGAAATCATACAAAGCACATTCTCTTACTACAATGGAATTAGAAACAACAGCAGAGGAAATTAGAAAAATCCTCAAATTTTACAAATTAACAAGTACAGTTATAATAAACATCAGGTCAAAAAGAAATCTAAAGGGAAACTAGAATACATCTCAAACTGAATGGAAACAAAAATGAAACATAGCAAAACATGTGAGATGCACCTAAGGCATTAAGAGGGAAAGTTATATGCACATTTATATTATAAATGAAGAAATATTCAGTTATCTAAGCTTCAATCACAAGAAGCTAAAAGAGGAAACAAATCATACCCAAAGTGAGAAAAAGGGAGGAAATAATAAATATTAAGTGGAAATCAATAGAACAGACAACAGAAAATCAACAGGACCTAGAATAACTGAAACAGTTTTTTTTTTTTAAATAAGAATTTTAAGATGGATTACTTTATACTGCCTGGTTTCAAAATATCCTGTAAAGCTACTGTAGTCAAAACAGTGTGACGTTGGTGAAAGAATGGACTTACATGTCAGTAAAACAGAATAGGGTCAGAAAATGTACCCTCACATTTCTGACAAGTTGATTTTCAACAGAGATTGCAAAGCAAGTCAATGGGTGAAGAAGAGTCTTTGCATCAACTGGTGCTGGAACAATTGGATATCCATCTATATAATAATGAATTTATAACCTTATCTCACAGTTTACACAAAACATCACTCAAAATAGATCACAAACTTAAATTTAATTACTAAAATGATAAAACTTCCAGAAGAAAACATGAGAAAATATTTGTGACCTTTGATTAGGAACAGATTTCTCAGATATGGCACCAAAAGCATGATCCATAAAAGAAAAAAATGATAAATTGGACATCATCTAGATTTAAAACTTTTGTACTTCAATAGATACCATTAAGAAAATGGAATGATAATCCATTGGACCTTGGAGAATGCATTTCCGAATCCTGTAACTCAGGAGTCAGTAAACTACAGCCCAAGGGCCAGCTTATTTTTATATAACTAAAGTTTTACTAGAACATAGTCATGCCCTTATGATTATGTATTGTGGCTGCTTTCATGCTACTATGGCAGAGCTGAGATGTTACAATGCTAACCAGGTGGCCCGCAAAGCAAAAAACATTTACTCTCTGACCTTTTACAGAAAAAATTTTTACTAAGCTCTGATAACAAATAATTGTCTTACATATAGAATATGTAAAATATTCTTACAGCTGAATAATAAGAAAAACAATTAAAATGGGCAAATTATTTAAATAGACATATCAACATCACCAAAGAAGATATACAAATTACTACATAAGTACATGAAAAGATACCTATATTTAGTTACTCGGGAAATGCAAATCAACACCACAATTATATATCACTACAAACCCACTAAAATAGCTATAATAAAAAAACCAAAGAAATTGTGATATATTTATACAATGGAATACTACTCTGCCATAAAAAGAATAAAATAATGCCATTTGCAGCAACATGCATGGACCTAGAGATCATCATTCTAAGTGAAGTAAGCCAGAAAGAGAAATAAAAATACCATATACTATCACTCATATGTGGAATCTAAAAAAAAAAAAACAACACTATGAACTCATCTACAAAACAGAAACAGACTCGAAGACTTAGTAAACAATCTTATGGTTACTGGGGAAAGGGGGTGGGAAGGGATAAATTTGGGAGTTTGAGATTTACAAATGTTAGCCACTATATATAAAAATAGATTTTAAAATGTTTCTTTTCTATAGTACAGGGAACTATGTTCAATATCTTATAATAACCTTTAATGGAAAAATATGAAAATGAATATATGTATGTATATGCATGACTGGCACATTGTGCTGTACACCAGAGACTGACACATTGTAATCGACTGTATTTCAATTGAAAAAAACAAAACCAATTGTTAGTGATGATGTAGGGAAACTGGAACCTGCAAACCTTGATAGTGAGAATATAAAATGGAGCAACCACTTTTGAAAACAGTTTGGCAGTTTCTGAAAATTTAAACATACCCTTACCATATGACCTGAAATTCTATTAGGTATATAAGCAAGATAAAGGGAAACCAAATCTTATGAAATGTTCAAAGTAGATTTTTTTCATAAGAAAAAATCTAGAAACAATTCAACTGCCCAGAAACTGATTAAAATAAATTGCTTGAGGTCACACAGCTCATAAATGGTGGTGCTGAGTTTTAAACCTAGAAAGTTTCATTCTAGAATCCAAACACTTTAGCACTATACTCTATTGTCTCTCACATCGACAGTAATATCTATGTTAAAAGTAAAAAGTTCTCTCCATTTTAAGGAAGAAGGAGAGCTGCAAGGGTAAAAATTAACCGTAAGGTACACTGAAACTGGAAAATTAAAGCACTTAAGTGATATGTTCAGTAAGGTGATACCAAAATGATCATGGTACTTATCATCCCAAGTATGAAGCAAAAGGATCAGTTAAAACATAAAGGGATGACCACTGAAGTCAATGGGACTTCATACTTAGGGAACTTAGATCTCTTCTTAGGGACAGAGTAAGAAAAGGTACACTTTGAGAAGAAGATCCAAAAACAGTTCAGGATGTATTTTAAAAATATAGATGAGAACCAAATTATCAAGACTTTCAGTGCCAGTTTAAGATGATTTAGGAATTGAAGACATAACAATTAGTTCTCATTTTTATATTCCAAGTCCTCTTTAAGTAGGTAAAGTCTTCAAGATACCAAGGATATTGAAGGGATCTAGGAAAACAACATGTATCAGAGAAAGAGGGACAGTACTTGGTAACTGCATACTTTTTACAGATTTAAAAGTTTCTGAAGTTGTTAACTAGGACTGAAAGAATGCCTGTTATCAGAGAAGCAAGGGAACTACATGTGCAAGTTATTTGCTTTCCTCTTTATTCCTCCTCAAAAATTTGACTGGCCTTTCATTTTTCTGGCTCAATAAAGGATAACTTAAAAGGTAAGAGCTTTTGCTGTGCCAACTGAGAGACGTAATACATAGAATACAAAAAAAATCGCAATGATATGCCTCATGCTTGCAAAATATCTCCTTCAGTCTGGGACAGCATTACTCTGACTTAGACTGATGCCCTCGAACTTGGACTCACCTGCTTGGACTTCCCTCCCTTGGTGAGTAGCTAAGGCTTTGGCTGACACATGCCAGACACTACTCCATGCCAAGCTTCCAGTATCAGCATCTTTTGAGCACTGTATTTACCTCTCTTCACTTTTCTCTTGCCTTTAATAAATTTAAAGGTAGTATGGACCACTTTATAACAATACAGTCTTTATGTTATGTGACTTTAGACAATATTATTTTTCTCTTGTCAAACAGGTGTGTTGTTTCTTTCAGACAGTCTTATTTATGTTCAAACTTCCATTAGTATCTTAACTTCAATTAGCTGTACTTGTTTGAGGTATATAAATTTTTGGTTTTGATTGCCTACTAAAAATAAATGATTGATCTTATTGGCCCATCAGAAACTTAAGCTATTTGGTCAGACATTGGAAGCTACAAAAAGCCAATCTCTTTTAGAGACAGGATGCTTGACAATGTTTCAATAAGTGTAGTAGAGGGAGCAGCATTCCTAGTGTACATCATTCAATTTGGTGCAGTGGGTACATTTCTTGCCCCTGGGAATACAAGAATAGGACAGAGAAAGCTGCATAGATGTAACATAGACAATGATTCAATGTATTAAAATAGTATAAAGAAAGCATCGTTTCCTTTTACTAGCTATTTGCCAAATTTCTCAGTAGCTGGCTAAAAAAAAAATTAAAATTGATGAATTGTTGATACCAAAAAACAAAAACAAAAACAGAAACCTCCTCCAGTATCAGTTCTCTTAGATAGATTTTAGTTTGTCTCCAGAACTCATTTTGGTCTGTTTCTATTATTTGGTATTTCTGCTGATTTTTGTTCAGCAAAACCTTCTCTTCTTTTGTGCCTAATTATGTTTTTAACTTTTCTCTGGCCATTGTTTTTGTGATCTCATTTAAAAGAAACAATCTTCCACCAGAAAGGATTTACATTTGCTTCTGCTGCATGCCTATGGCACTAGCAATTCAAGATCACTTTCAATCCAATTTTTTAAAATATGGATTATCGTGTTTTTATTTTCATTTGCCTCCAGGTATTTTTTTTTATTTCCTCTTTGATATCTTTAGTGATCCATTCGTTATTTACTAGCATATTGTTTAGTCTCGACCGGTTTGTGTTTCTTGCAGTTTTTTTTCTTCTTCTAGTGTATTTCTAGCCTTGTAGCATTGTGATCAGAAAAGATGTTTGATATAATTTCAGTTTTATTAAATTTACCAAGGCTTTCATTGTGGCCCAGCATGTGATCTGTCCTGAAGAATGTTCTGTGTGCATTTGAAAAGAATATGTATTCTGCTGCTTTTGGATAGAATGTTCTATAAATATCATTAAGACTTATCTGGTCTAATGTGTCATTTAAGACCTGGTTTTCCTTATTGATTCTCTGGATGATCTGTCCATTGATGTAAGTGAGGTGTTAAAGTCCCCCACTATTACTGTGTTACTGTCAAATTCTCCTTTGTCTGTTAACATTTGCCTCGTATATTGAGGTGGTCCTATGCTGGGTGCATATATATTTATAATTGTTATATCTTCTTTGTTAATCCCATGATCATTATGTAGTGTCCTTTTTTGGCTCTTGTAACAGTGTTTAATTTAAAGTCGATTTTTGTCTGATAGAAGTATTGCAAATCTAACTTTCTGTTGATTTTCATTTGTGTGAAATACCTTTTTTCCATCCCCTCACTTTCAGTCTCTGTGTTTCTCTAGATCTGAAGTGAGTCTCTTGCAGGAAGCATATATATGGGTCCTGTTTTTGTATCCATTCAGCCACTCTGTACCTTTTAGTTGGGGCAGTTAGGCTGTTTACATTTATGGTAATTATAGATATGTATATTCCTATTGCCATTTTGTTAATTGTCTTACATAAATTTGTAAGTCTACTTCCCTTTGGTTTTTCTTTTGTTCTCTTCTCTTGTGATTTCATGCCCATCTTTAGTGTTATACGTGGATTCCTTTTTCTTTTGTGTATATCTATTACAGATATTTGTTTTGTGGTTACCATGAGATTTTTGTATAGCAGAAATGAAAACATGATCCCAAACCTATGGTATGCAGCAAAAGCAGTTTTAAGAGAGAAGTTTATAGTGATATAAGCTTAACTCAGGAAACAAGAAAAAATATGAAATAAACAACTTAGTCATTACACCTAAAGGAACTGGAAAAAGAAGAACAAATAAAATACAAACTTAGTAGAAGGAAGGAAATCAAACATTAGAGCAGAAATAAATGAAATAGATACTAAAAATACAGTAGAAGAGATCGATGAAACTAAAAGCTGTTTCTTTAAATCGATAAATAAAATTGATAAACCTTTAGCCAGACTTCATCAAGAAAAGGGAGAGAGCTCAAATCAATAAAATCAGAAATGAAAAAGGAGAGTTACAATCAACACCACAGAAATGCAAAGGACCATAAGAGGCTACTCTGAGCAACTATACATCAACAAAAAGGACAACCTAGAAGAAATGGAAAATTTCTTAGAAAAGTACAACTTGCCAACACTGTACCAGAAAGAAATTGAAAATATAAATAGACTGATTACTAGTATTGAAATTGAGTCTGTAATTTAAAAACTCCCAACAAACAAGTCCAGGACCAGATGACTTCACAGATGAATTCTACCAAGCATCATTTAGAGAAGAATTAACACCTATCCCTCTGAAACTATTCCAAAAAATTGCAGAGGAAGGAACACTTCTGAACTTACTTAACCTGACACCAAAACCAAAGATATCACAAAAAAGAAAATTATAGGCCAATATCATTTACAAATATACATGCAAAAATCCTCAACAAAATACCAGGAAACCTACTCCAACAAAACATTAAAAGGGCCATTCGCCATGATCAAGTAGGAGTTATTCCAGTGATGCAAGAATTTTTCAGTATCCACAAATCAATCAATGTGACATACCACACTAACAAATTAAAGAATAAAAACTGTATGATCATTTCAATAGATGCAGATAAAGCTTTTGATAAAATTGAACATTCATTTATGATTAAAACCTCTCCAGAAAGTTGGTATAGAGGTAACATACCTCAACATAACAAAGGCCATATATGACAAACCCACATCTAACATTTTAATCAATGGTGAAAAACTGAATGCATTCCCTCTAAGATAGGAACAAGACAAGGATGCCCACTCTTGCCACTTTTATTCAACATAGTTTTGGAAGTCCTAGCCACAGCAAACAGAGAAGAAAAACAAATAAAAGGAATCCAAATTGGAAAAGAAGAAATAAAACTGTCACTCTTTGCAGATGACATGATACTACATATAGAAAATCCTAAAGATGCCAGCAGAAAACTACTAGAGCTCATGAATGAATCTGATAGAGCTGCAGGATAAAAAATTAATATACAGAAATCATTTGCATTTTTATACAGTAACAACAGAATATCAGAAAGAGAAATTAAGGAAACAATCCCATTTCCATTGCATCAAAAACAATAAAATATCAAGGAATAGACCTACTTAAGGAGGCCAAAGACCTGTACCCTGAAGACTATAAGATGCTGATGAAAGAAACTGAAGATAACACATGCAGATGGAAAGAAATACTGTATTCTTGGATTGAAAGAATCAATATTGTTAAAATGACCATACTACTCAAGGCAATATACAGATTCAGTGCAATCCCTATCAAATTACAAATGGCATTTTTTCATAGAACTAGAACAAAAATGTTTTAAATTTGTATGGAAATGGAAAAGACCCCAAATAGCCATAACAATCTTGAGAGAGAAGAACAGAGCAGGAGAAATCATGCTGTCTATCTTCAGTCTATACTACAATGCTATGGTAATCAAAACAGCATGGTACTGGCACAAAAACAGACACATAGACCAATGGAACAGGATAGAAAGCCCAGAAATAAATCCATACATTTATGATCCATTAATATATGACAAAGGAGGCAGGAATATACAATAGGGAAAAGACCTCAATAAGTGGTGCTGGGAAAACTGGACAGCTACATGTATAAGAATGAAATTAGAACATTCTCTAACATCATATATAAAAATAAACTAGAAATAGATTAAAGACCTAAAAGTAAGACTGAATACTATAAAACTCCTGGAGGAAAACACAGGCAGGACATTCTTTGGCATAAATTGCAGCAATATTTTATTTTGGATCTCCTAGAGTAATGTAAATAAAAACAAAAATAAACAATGAGCCTCATTAAATTTAAAAGCTTTTGCACAGCAGAGAAAACCACAAACAAGATGAAAAGACAGTCTACAAAATGGGAGAAAATATTTGCAAACCATGTGACAGATAAAGGATTAATTTCCAAAATATAAAAACAGCTTATACAGGTCAATATCAATTAAACAGACAACCCAATCAAAAATGTGCAGAAGACCTAAGTAGACATTTCTCCAAAGAAGATATACAGTTGGCCAACAGGCAGATGAAAAGATGCTCAACATCACTAATTGTTAGAGAAATGCAAATCAAAACCACAATGAGTTATGACCTCACACTAGCCAAAATGGCCATAATCAAAAAGTATACAATTCATAAATGATGGAGAGGGTGTGAAGAAAAAAGGAACCCTTCAATACTTTTAGTGGGAATGTAAATTTGTGCAGCCACTATGGAGAAAAATATGGAGGTTCCTTAAAAATACAGTTACCATATGATCCAGCGACCCCCACTTCTGGGCATAAATCTGCACAAATTTCTAGTTCTAAAAGATACATGCACCTCAATGTTCATAGCAGTGCAATTTACAATAGCCAAGACATGGAAGCAACGTAAATGTCCATTGACAGATGAATGGATGACGTAGGTGTAGTATATATACACACAATAAAATATTACTCAGCCTCAAAATGAAACAGTGTCATCTGTGGCAACATGGATGGACCCAGAAATTATCATACTAAGTGAAGTTAGTCAGATAGAGAAAGACAAATATCATGTGATATCACTTATATGTGGAATCTAAAAAAGAAATGATACAAATCAACTTACTTACAGAAATAGAGTCACAAACATAGAAAACAAACTTATGGTTACCAAAGGGGGAAGAAGAGGTGGGGGAGGGATAAATTAAGGGTTTAGGATTAGCATATACACACTACTATATATAAAATAGATAAATAACAAGGACCTACTAAATAGCACAGGGAACTATATTCAATATCTTGTAATAACATTAATGGAAAAGAATCTGTAAAAGAAAAAAATTACATATTTTCCACTTGATTACCCCCCAGTGAATTATTCTCATTTCATTGTCCAAAGTAAGACATAACGGAGATGATCCTGCTCTCTAGGAAAGGCCTCCAACCCATTTTTCTGTATTGTCACTGATGACAGAATTTCCCACATATGAATTGAGTAGCATGTTATATGCACTACTTAAAGACTTAACAGATTTTTCAACCAACTTACTCTCCATGCTGGGAATTCAAGTTTCCTTTTAAATCTTAATAGTCATAGAGGCATGCTTCAATAGGAAATATAACTGGCTCAAAACTTGTCTCCTTATTTTATTAAAGTCAGTCTCATGTGCCGAAAACCTTAACATTTCTGTTCAAAACATAGTTTGCAGAAATATTTTATTTGTTGGCTTTAATGCTTCTATTTTTATATCTCAAATTAATGGCCAGTTACTTGAACCTATGGAGCTTCGGAATGAGAGTCACTCTTTTAGACTCTTTCCCCTGAGCCATTACTTCTAAGGTAAAGGATTTACTGTGCATAATACTCTTAACTTTTGTTTTGAAGCAACTATATCCATTTGGAGAGTTTAAAAATAGGTGTGGAGGTTTATCATTAATTAGTCTCTGCTTCAAGAATCAGTTTTACTTGGATTTAGTCTTTCATAGTCTCTCTTAATTTTATTCCTTTTTGTTTATTTTCCAGGAAGCAGTTAGCTTTCACAGCCTTGGAATGTCCCCATCTCTAATTGTCTTCTTTTATTCTGAGCTCATTTTTCTGTCAAGCATTGCCAAAAGCAACTAGCTCCTGCTACTTACATTCTACTTTCCAATCTCTTCTTTTCTAAAGCTTCAAGTTAATTAGGTATATGAATTACCTTCAAATGCATATATACTACCTTCCAATATATAACAGAAAACCTATTTGGAAAATGTTTGTGGACACATTCTCATCTTTCCAGTCTCACTCACGTAGTAGTTGTTTCTTCTAAACATTACTGGGCTTCAAAGCTAATATTGTTTATCATAGGAGTTTTTGTTTGTTTGTTTTTGGCTATGGCAGTTCTGGGTTATGCTATGAAGAGCAAACAGCCACCAACTCTCAGTGGCTTAAAAAGAACAAGGTGCATTTCTCGTTCCCACTACTTGTCTATTTTGTATTCACAAACACAAATAGGGTTTTTCTCCATGTCATTTCTACTAAAGGGTCCAGGGTGATGGAGACTCCTATTTAAACTATTTAAAATTTTAATGTTACTGGTAGCTGCATCAGAGGAAGGGAAAACACAGAGAACTGACCACATGCTCAACTCAAAAGTAGGTTAAATGCTTCAACCCGAACTTACACATGTCACTTCTACCCACATTTCACTGGCCAGGGCAAATGACTAGCTTTAAGAAAGTAGAGAAGTGCTCTTGTGGGCCCTGAAGGCAGAAGAATCAGACATCTTGTGAGTATCACTAGTATCTATCATACCCTACAATTCCTCTAAGGACCTAGTTGAATTTCATCACCTGACAGCTAAAATAACCAAGACTTGTAAAAGAAGAATGGTCTTTTCACAGATAATACTTGTTAGATCCTGGACTAGAAATAATATCCTGAATCCTATTCCCATATTTCTACTAAGTGTTTTTGTTTCAGCTGATTCTTACAAGTCTCTCATATGATGCTGTAATTTAGGACCTTGATACTTCAGTTTTCAAAAGTAACTAAGATATGAAAATGAGTTAAAATTAATGTATAGTACATATAAGTTTACAAATGTATAGATCACTGATTTGAATTATATGATTATATTGGTGACATTAAATTAGAGTCATGTAGCATATTAGTGGTTGAAAGCTTATTTTTTTATCAATAGCCAATGATGTACTCCAAATAAAAAGTCTTTATACATAAAGAGAAGCTTGTTACAATAAGAAGACATTCTTATTTAGAAAAAAATATTCAACCAAAATAATCTTTCAAAGTTTTTGAAGAGCTAAAATGTCTATGTATTAACTGTACACAATAGATCATAGAATATTTTTCATTAAAAGGCTTTTGTTCATATATCTTCAACCACTTGGGTATATATTGTAGGGTATATTTCTGCAGTACAGTAGTACATACCAATAAGGTATATCAGATTTGAGGAAATAGGAAAATTCATAACCTTTACTTGGTCTAAAATAAATTATATTAAGCCTGGACTATTACATCTCCAAACTTTTAACCAACAGAGTTTATATACTTCATGTCCTCCATATATATTTTATGAGCTTCTCCTTTTGATTGTGTTACTAATACACTGATATAATGAAATATATTGAGATTGATTTTGAGACTGATTTCAAGATTATCAAGAAACACCCTTAAAATATTATTACAATAAAACAGGAAATACAACATTTACTTAATATTGTACTAATCAGACAAGAGATATTATTTGTCCTACCTACATACCTTTCTAAAGAAGCTACCTAATGCTTAGATAGTTTTACATTGTTTGACCTTCTTATTACTTACACCAGATTGGATAGATTCATGGTGGGCACCGATCAAAATGTAGCCAGTCCAAAAACTTGCTAGCAACCTATGACATATAATCTGGTTAAAAAACAAAAATAAAATATGACTTTATCTATTCAGATTCACCAGTGAGATATTTATGTAAAGTCATAAGAATACAGTGGTTAACTAACAGGGAGGCTAAAGCTGTGAATGTGCTAACTAAAGCCATGTGAAAGGCAAAATTATAAAGGAACAGTAAAGGAAGACCATAGAGAGTATAGATGCCTGGCAAAGGGGAATAGAGCAGACAGTCAAAGAAGAAGGGATAAAGGAAAGAAAAAGGGAGTGAAAGTGAAAATTTCTTGTATAGGTACCTTGATTCGACAAGTTTTTAGTTTTAATCTCCATATACCATAAAATCTTTGATTTAAAATCATTTGAATTTCTCTTTGGTCCATGCATTAATATCAACTGAATCAAAGCAATATCACATTATAGAAAAGAAAGCTTTTCCACTCCTGAATACAAAAAATAGAATATTAAAAGGAAAAAATAGAAATACAACCTTGACTTTGAGAAAAACATATTTTAAATTTAGTTTTGGTATCTATGTTATTATCAGGAAATAAAATGTTTTCACTCAAACATTGCACTTTTAGATGCTCTAATATTGGAGCCATTAATTACCGTTATGCCATTTAATGTTTCATTTTATTGAAAGATTCTACTTTCTGCATAGAACCAAGGATTCTTTTCAATTTGATAACATACATTGATTTTCTAAGATAATTACTGAACATTGAGCTCACTGAAACTTGTTTAAAATTGCTAATGGCTTTTCTACATGTAATTGCATTTCAGAGTTGAAATGTCCATATGGACACACTACACTCATTAATCATTTGGACTCACCTCAGAGCTATTAAACAAAGCAGATCCTATTATGCAGATTAATAAGTGTGTTACTAACATCTTTGTATTATATTTGTAAGTGATTATACTTAGGATCATCTGTAATCACAAATCAGTTTGTTAATGTCACTGTCATTTATTATGTTTTACTGAGGATAAAATTCATAGCATTAAATTCACTCATTTAACATATGCAATTCGATGGTTTTCAGTATATTCATAGAGTTGCAGAACCATCAACACAATTTTAGAGTACTTTTATCACCCCCCAAAAAAACCCCATACCCTTTAGACATCACTCTCCATTTCTATATCCCTACATCCCTAGGCAATAGCTCATCTATTTTCTGTCTCTACAGAACTTGTTTATTCTGGATATTTAAATACGTGGTCTTTTATGGTTGGCTTCTTTCACTTAATATATAGTTTTCATGGTTCATCTACATATAACATATATCATTATTTCATTCCTTGTTAAGGCTTGATAATGTTTCATTGAATGGATTTTGCCATATTTTATTTAATTTTTCATTAGTTGACTGAAACTTGATTTGTTTGGCCTTTTGGCTATTGTGAATAATGCTGCTTTAAACATTTTTTTTATACATTTTTGTGTGAACATGTTTTCATTTCTCTTGGGAGTGTGTAATTGCTGAATCATAGGTTAGCTCTATATTTAATTATTTGAATTTCAGACTATTTTCCACAGAAATCATACCAATTTATACAATTACCAGCAATGTATAAGTGTTCCAACTGCTCCACATCTCACTGACACTTATTATAATAAGTGTTTTTGATTGTAGCTATTATAGTGGGTGTGAAATGATAACTCACTCGTGGTTTTGATTTGCATTTTCCTGATTATGTATGTATATGAAAATGTATATGAAAAGTTACTGATTATTAATACTCTATAGAAACATGTCTATTCAGATTTCTTCACATTTTTTAATTGGGTTGTTTTTTTTATTACTGAGTTGTAAGAATTCTTTATATATTATAGATACAAGTCCCTTATCAGAGCTATGATTTGCAAATATTTTCTCCCACTCTGGGAGTTGTCTTTTTATTTTATTTCTGCTATCTTTCAAAGAAATGTCTGGTTAGTCTAAAAAGTGAAACCATTTTTCCCCAGGACACAATCTGAGTATTTTCTTCTCTAATTCCTAAATAATGGAATCTGTACATTTATATTTACTTTTTTTTTGAATGCCAACTTTTTTTTTTTTTTTACCTTAGAACAAAATTAGAAGTCAGCGGTAACTTTATTTCCTTACAGGCATGGAGGAGGTTAAGTGACTTTTTTTTTTTTTTTTTTTTTTTTTTTTTTACTATATTAGAGTTTACTTTATAATTGTATAAACCCAACTTAAATTTTAATAATTGTAGGTTTCTTTCCTGATTATTGTTAGCAGTTACTTGTTGCTTTAATCTGTTTAATAAATTCTAATATTTTACAGAGACAAATGACCACATGAGATGTAAATCTAAGTATGTAGGATTGTTGACAATCATTACACACTAGATAGATAATCCTGCTGTGGAGAGCATAGTTGAGTGATTGCCCCAGCTGCTGCTTATTTGGATTCATCACCATGTTAGTGCCAGGACCACACTTTTCCTGCACTGTTCATGGTCAATGACTGACATGGCAACAGTTATATTTCAGGCCCATTCCTGTGGGACATGGAATTCTATTAATGGGCAATTTGGTGTGTTGACTTCCCATAAATCTGGCCAAAATCTTACAAGTGCCTTACTCTCTGAGACTTTTTCTACCAAATCCTATGTCTCTCCAATCTCATAAATGTGGCAGGCTAAACCCTCTTTCTGCCTACTCCTGCTTCCTCCTCATTTGTCCTTCACAGAATCCAATCATTTTATTTTACAGGTAATTGCGTCTTGGAGTGTGCTTCTCAGAGGACCTAAATTAACACAATAATGTTACATAGTTTCCTTCAAATCATAAAAATGACTATAAATCTTAGCTGTGACACAGATATCCTTATGGGATGGAGGGTCAGAGTCATTTTAATGAGTCAAGATTCAGATAAGATCAGTCTTCAGGAGGGAGACTGTAAGGCACACATTCATACATATCCACAGGGGTCAATGCCCCTATAGGGAAGAGAATACAAGAGACGAGAAATTGGTGAATTTAGAGGAAACAAAAATATACTCCAAGATAAAATAAAGGAAAGTTGGATCTATAGCCACTGAGAAGAGAGTAGTTACTACTAGGCATTGTGAATATAATAAGAAAGCATAAGGGACTGAATACTATGGCACTTGAAGGAAATTGAGTGTCTTGTTACTTTGCAAAAGTAATTTTCCACCCCTCAGGGATCCATACAAATAATATTTAGATGGATGGCATCTCACTGTGAGAAGGGAATTAAAATGCTTCACCTGATCCAAAATGAAAGAAGGATGGTTTAGTTGATTTTTTATTCAAGACAAATTAACACAGGATTCTGGTTAAGGGGATAAACATGGATCAGCCACTCAAAAGATGTAGCTGAGACCTAATTTTATCATTATACAGTGAGGGCAATACTACCTACTTTATAAAGATATTGTGAGGAAAATATGCAGAGTGAAGGGCACATACCAAGTTGGCAAACAATAATTAAAAATAGCTCTACAAAGCCATTAGTGAATGATAAAGAAAACTAGTGAACTTCCTGCCTGAGCATTCAAGGCATGTCCCAGTATGCACACAGAGCCCATCAGCAAAAACTGAAAGGCTTATTCACTTCAGACATTAAGGAAATTTCTGCTGAACATTAGCCAACTACTAAACTAACTGAAAAGGGATTCAGTGTCCACACATGAAAAGGATACAGAATTTATAGATTTGATTCAGAAAGGTCATTAAACTACAACAACCAGCAGCAATGACAACAAACCCTGGGGAAGAGGGAGAATCTGATTTGCAGGGTTGCCACAATATTTAAAATATATACTATATATTATATTAATATGTGTATATATATAGTCATTTTATATCTATAAAATATAATCATATAAAATTATATATGAAGCAACCATATAAGATAAATAGAAAACAGCAAAGCCACAGAGGTAAATCCCACCTTATCATTAATAATGTTAAATTTAAGTGGACTAAAACTCTGATTAGAAGGAAGAGATCATTTATTTTTATCCAGTCTGCATATCTAACTATATGCTGTCTATATATGACTCAGTTTGGATTTAAAGACACCAATAGGTTGAATGTAAAAGGATGGAAAAACATATGCCATAAAACCAGTAACTTTAAGATAAAAATTGTTATTAAAGAGAAACAAACACATTTTGTAATAATAAAAGTGTCAATAAATCAAGAAGATGTAACACTTAACAACAGAGCCCCAAGATACATGAAGCAAAAATGTACAGAATTAAAGGGGAAAATATACAATTCAAAAACTATAGTTGGAGTCTTCAATTCCCACTTTCAGTAATGGACAGAACAACTATAAATCTTTACTATCCCATTTTTTTTTAATGGATAGAACAACTAGACTGATGGTCAGCTAGGAAACAGAAGATTTTAACAACGCCTATATACCAACTAGATCTAAAGAATATCTATGAAACACTCTATCCAAATACAGTGGAGAAATATTCTTCTCAAGTGCACATGGAACATTCTCCAGGACTAGACTGTATGCTAGGCCATAAAACAAGCCTCAAAATAATGAAAAGGACTGAAATCATACAAAGCATTTTGTCTAAGTAATGCAATAAAGTTATAAATTAATTCCAGAAGGAAATTTGAGAAGTTCATAAATGTGTGGAAATTAATGAACACTTAAATAAGCAATGAGTCAAATAAGAAATAACAAGGAAAATGAGAAATACTTTGAGATGAATAAAAACAAAAACACAACATCCTACAACTTATATGTGACTAAGTTAAAGTAGTACTTGGAGGGAAATTTATACCTGTAAATGCCCATGTTAAATAAGAAGAAAAATCTCAAATTAGTCACCAAAGTTTGCACCTTAATAAACTGAGAAAAGAAAAAAAAAATCAAAAGCAAGTAAAAGGAAACAAATGGTACAGATTAGGGCATAAATAAATGAAATAGGGAATAACAAACAGAAAATCAGTGAAACTAAAAGTTGTTTCTTTGCAAAGATCAACAAAATAGACAACTTTTAGCTAGACTGACCAAGAAAAAAAATAGAGAAGACTCAAATTACTAACATCAAGAATGAAAGATGGTAAAATACTACCAACCTTATGAAAATGAAAGGGATTATTACAGAATACTATGAATGACTCTACATCAAAAAATTAGATAACCGAGATGAAATGGATATATTCATAGAAGGACACAAACTTCTGAAACTAATTTACTAAGAAATAAAAATCTAAATAGATTTATAACAAGTAAAGAGATTAAATTAGCAATCAAAAATTGACAAAGAGAAATCCAAGACTAGATAGCTTCACTGGTGAATTCTGAAAAAGCTTAAAGAAGAATTTAAACCAATCCTTCTCAGTCTTCCAAAAAATAGAAGATAATAGAACACATCCCAATTCATTCTGAGACCAGTTACCTGATAACAAGACCTGACAAAGACATCACAAGAAAGTAAAACTACAGACCAATATAAATCATGAATATAGACACAAAAGTCCTCACCAAAATTCTTCTAAATCCAGCATTATATAAAAATGATTATACAATGTGACCAGTTGATATTTATCCCAGGAATGCAAAATTACTTCAACATGCAAAAATCAATCGCTGTACTGTATTGTAATACATATGATTATTTCAATAAACTCAGAAAAAGCATTTGACAAAATCTACTTTTATGGAAAAAAAAAGATTAACAAATAGGAATATTCTTAACCTGACAAAGGGGACCTATGAATAATGCACAGCTAATGCCATAGTTAATAGTGAAAAACTAAATGCTTTCTCCCTAAAATTTAGGAATAAGAATGTCCACTCTTACCTCTGCTATTCAGTACTGTACAGGATGTTCTAGAAAAGGCAATTAGGCAAGAAAGTGAAATAACATCTAAATTGGAAAGAAGTAAAATTATAATCATAGATAACAATATCTTACATATAGAATATTTCAGGAATCTACAAGAAAACTACTCGAGGTAATAAAAAATTTCAGCAGGTTTGGAGGATACACTATTAATATATAAAACTCAATTGTACTTCTACACACCAGCAATATACAACGCAAGAAAATTAAGAAACAATTACATTTACAATGGCATCAAAATGAATAATATATACTTAGAAATAAATTTAACAAAATAAATGGAGGACTTAAATACTAAAATCTAAAAAACACCATTGAAAAGAAAAATTTTAAAGCCTAAATAAATGGGAAGACATTTCATGTTCAGGGGTTGGAAGATTTAATATTGTTAAGGACAAATTATACCCCAAATTGATGTACAGGCTCATTGCAATCATTATAAAAATCCCAGACAGCTTTTTAGGAGAAATTGATGAGCTGCTCCTAAAATTCATATGGAAATGCAAAAGGCCCTCAATAGCCCAAACACTCTTGGGGAAAAAAAACCAAAACAAAACAAAACAAAAAAACCAAAGGGAGAAGTCACATTCCTCAACTTCACAACTTACTACAAAGTTACACTAATCAAGACTGTGGAGTACTGGCATAAGAATGGACTTACAGTTCAATAGAATAAAATGAGAGTCCAGAAATGAAGCACACATCTATGGCAATTGGTTTTGACAAGGGTGCTAAGGTAATTCAACGGGGAAAAGAATAGTCTCTTCAACAGATGTTGCTGGAACAATTGGATATCCACATACAACTGAATGAAGGTGGAACCCTACCTCACACAATATACAAAAAGTAAATCAAAGACCTATGTGTAAGAGCCAAAACTATAAAACTCTTAGAAGCAATCATAGGGGTAAACTTTCATGACTTGAACTTAGCAAATGGTTTCCTAGGTTGATGCCAAAAGCACAAGGAACAATAAGAACAAATAGGTAAGTAAGACTTCATCTAAATAAGAAACTTCTGTGCTTCAAATAACAATATCAAGACAGTCCCAAAAACAGAATGCACAAAAGGAGAGAAAATAGTTGCAAATCATGTATCAGATAAGAGTATCCAGGATATATAAAGAACTCTTAAAACTCAACAATAAAAAGTCAAACAACCCAATGAAAAAATGGGCAACCAACTATTTGTTCTCTGTATCTGTGATAGTGTTTCTGTTTAGTTATGTTTGTTCATTTGTTTTGTTTTTTAGATTCCATATATAAGTGAAATCATACAGTATTTATCTTTCTCTAGAAATAGTCACCAATGCAGAAAACAGTTGTTTGACAGAGGGGATGGGAGTGATAGAGGAGAGAAAAAGGGGAGAGAGATCAAGAAGTTCAAACTTTTAGTTAAAAAATGAGTGAGTCACGCGTATGAAATGTACACTGTAGGGAATACAGCCAATAACTATGTAATATCTTTGTATGGTGAGAGATGACAATTAGACTTATTATCATAGTGATCATTTTGAAATGTATAGAAATACTGAATTACTGTGTTGTGGACTATTAACTAAATAGTGCTGTTTATCAATTATACTTCAAGAACTAAGTAAACAAACATATAAACTCATAGAATAAAGAAATCATATTTGTGGTTACCAGAGGCCGGGAGTGGAAAGAGGGGGAATTGGATGAAAGCAGTCAAAAGGCACAAACTTCCAGTTAAGAGACAAATAAGTACAGAAATAATGTACAACATGATGAAGATAATTAACACTGCTATACATCGTATATGAAAGTTGTTAGGAGAATAAATCCTAGGAGTTCTTACCACAAGGAAAATTTTTTTTCTATTTCTTTAATGTATCTATGTGAGATGATGGATGATCACTAAATGCACTGGTAATCATTTCATGATGTATGTAAGTCAAAGCATTATATTGTACACCTTAAACTTACGTAGTGTGTATGTCAATTATATCACAATAAAACAAGAAGAAAAAATTTCAATGGGCAAATGACTTGAATAGCCATTTCTCCAAAGAATATATACAGAGAGAGGCCAAGATAGCAGGCAGACCCTGGGCTCACCTCCTCTCATGAGCATACCAAAATCACAACAATCTGCATAATAACCATTGATGAAAAAGACTGGAACTGACCAGAAAATATCCTCTATAGCTAAAGACAAAACAAGGAATCACAAGACAGGTAGGAGAGGCACACTCATGATATAATCAAATTCCATACCCCCTTAGTGGGCAACCCACAAACTGGAGAATTATATTGCTGATGTTCTCTCACAGGAGTGAGAGTTCTGAGGCCCACATCAGGTTCCCCAGCCTAGGGGTCAGCACCAGAAAGAGGAGCACCCACAGCATTTGACTTTGAAGGTCAGCAGGAATTTATTTCAGGAGCCCCACCAGACTGAGGGAAATAGAGACTTCACTCTTAAAGGATGCAGACAAAATCTCATGCGCACTGGGACCCAGAGCAAAAGAAGTAATTTCACAGAAACCTGGACCAGACCTACCTGCTGGTCTTGGAGGGTCTCCTGGAGAGTTGGGGGATGGGGGAAGCTGTGGCTCACCCAGGGGATATGTCAGACATATTGGGGAACATTCAATCACATGAAAACCACTGGCAGCTGACATATTGGATCATTAGCTCCAAGACCTGACCCCATTCAACAGCCTGTAGGCTCCAGTGCTGGGATACCTCAGGCCAAACAACTAACTGGCCAGGGACACAGCCCCATCCATCAGCAGACAGGCTGCCTAAAGACTTCCTGAGCCCACATGAGTCTCTAGACATGCCCCTGCCCACTTGAGGGCCAAGACCCAGCTCCATCCACCAGTGGGCAGGTACTGACCCCTCCCACCAGGAAGACTGAACAAGTCTCTAGACCAGCCTTACCCACCAGGGAGCAGACATCAGAAGCAAGAAAGCTATGATCCCACAACATAAGCCAGACCCTACCCTGGGACAAGCTGGGCGATGGTCCTCCCCACTAGCAGGCCATTGCAACCTTTGGCATGCCCCAGAGCCCGATATCCAGGTGTGTCAGAAATCTATTCCCACTCCCCCAACTATCTGAAACAAGCTCTGGGATCCCCTGGGCCCTGCAGCCAGACTCCAGAAACCACCTCTGCCTGGTAGTCCAGCACTAACCCCAGGATCTGGCTTCAATGGGCAGTGGGTGGAAAACAGCATCAGAGTCTTCAGAACCCTGATTCTGCTCATCAGTGAGCCAACACTATCAGTGGAGCCCCCTAGGGTTCCGCAACCAGCCAATGTGTGATCAGACCCTGCTAAAAAGCAGCCCGCAACATCTGCACAGGTCAGCCTTGGCAGACAACCAGACCACCCACAAAGTCAGCCCACCACAAGAGAAGGACCCACACAGCCCTCTTAGGGGGAACCCTTAGAGCATATAACTTGGGTAATGAGAGGAGAGTGCACTGCTAGGGTGGATAGGATGTCTCCTACAGAGGGCCACTTCTCCAAGGCTGAGAAATGTAACTAATCTACCACATACATGAAAATACAAACAGCAACAAAGACAAAATAAGGTGGCAGGGAATATGTTCCAGACAAAGGGACAAGACAAAATCCTGGAAGAAGAATTAACTGAAATGGAGATAGACAATCTACCTGAGAAAGACTTCAGAATAATGATTTTAAAGATGATCAAAGAACTTGGGAGGAGAATGGATACACAGAGTGAGAAGTTACAAGTTTTTAAACAAGCAAAAATAAAAGAACAACCAGAGTTGAAGAATACAATAACTGAAGTGAAAAATACACTAAAAGGAATCAATAGTAGACTAAATGAAGCAGAAAAGATCAGTGAGGTGGAAGCCAAGAGTATTGGAAATCACTGCTGCTGAACAAAAAGAAAATGAAAAAAAGAATGAAAATAAATGAGGACAGTTTAAGAGACCTGTGGGACAATATTGGATGCACTAATAATTGCATTATAGGGATCCCAGAAGGAGAAGAGAGAGCGAGTGAGCCTGAGGAAATACTTGATGAGATGGTAGCTGAAAAATTCCCTAACCTGGGAAAGGAAACAAGCACCCAAGTCCAGGAAGCACAGAGACCCATACAGGATTAACCCAAAGAGGATCACATCAAAACAGATTGTAATCAAAATGACAAAGTTAAAGATAAAGTGACAATACTAAAAGCAACAAGGAAGAAGCAACAAATAACATACAAGAGAATTCCCATAAGGCTATCAGCTGATTTCTCAACAGAGACTCTGCAGGCCAGAATGGAGTGGCACAATATACTTAAGTAATAAAAGGGAAAACTCTACAACCAAAGATACTCTACCCAGCAAGGCCCTCATTCAGATTTGATGGAGAAATCAAAAGCTTTACAGACAAGCAAAAGTTCAAAGAATTCAGCACCACCAAACAAATTTACAACAAATGTTAAAGGAAATTCTCTAAGTAAAAAAGAAAAGGTCACGATTAAAAACAAAAAAAATTACAAAATGAGAAAGCTCATGGGTAAAGGCAAGCATACAGTAAGGGCAGGAAATCATCCACATACAAACTGTAAGGAAGTTAAAAGATAAAATAGTAAAATCGTATGTATCCACAATAAGCAGTTAAGGGATACACAAAATGACTACATATAAAATATGTTATCAAAAACAGTAATCATGAGGAGAGGAGAGTACAAATATAGGGTATCTAAAATGCATTTGAAATTAAGAGGTTAGCAGCTTAAAACAATCACATTTATACATAAACTGCTATACAAAAACCTCATACTAACTGCAAATCATATGTAATATCTATAATAGAGATATACACACAAAAAAGAAGAAGGAATCCAGACATAACCCAAAAGATAGTCATCAGATCACAAGAGAAAACAACAAAAGAAGAAAGGGGAAAAAAGAGGCACAAAATCAAATCCAAAACAATTAATAAAATGAATTAATTACATACATTTCAATAGTTACCTTAAGTGTAAAAGGACTAAATTCTCCAACCAAAAGAGAGAGACTGGCTGAATCGATACAAAAGCAAGACCTGTATATATGCTGCCCACAAGAGACTCACTTCAGATCAAGAGATATGCATAGACTGGAAGTGAAGGGATGCTGCATTTCTATACATCAACAACAAAATATCAGAGAAATTAAGAAAACAATCCCATTTACCATCACATCAAAAAGAATAAAATACCTAGGAATAAATCTACCTAAGGAGACAAAAGGCAGGTACTCCAAAAACTGTAAGATGCTGATGAAAGAAATTGAAGGGGACATAAACAAAATGGAAATATATACCTGTTCTTGAATTGGCGGGATCAATATTGTTATAATGACAATATGACACAAGGAAATCTACATATGCAATACAAGGTCTATCAATTTACCAATGGCATTTTTCACAGAACTAGAACAAAAAATTTTAAATATTTATGGAAACACAGAAGACCCCAATAGCCAAAACAATCTTGAGAAAGAAAAACAGAGCTAGAGGAATCAGGTTCCTTGACTTCAGACTATACTACAAAGCTACAGTAATCAAAACAGTACAGTACTGGCATAAAAACAGACATATAGATCAATAGAACAGGACAGAAATTCCAGAAATTAACCCACACACTTATGGTCAATTAATCTACAACAAAGGAAATAATAATATACAATGCAGAAAAGATAGTCTCTTCAGTAAGTGGTGCTGGGAAAACTGGACACCTGTATGTAAATGAATGAAATTAGAACAACCTCTAACACCATATACAAAAATAAATTCAAAATGGTATAAAGACCTAAATGTAAGACTGGGTACTATAAAACTCCTAGAGCAAAATAAAGGCAGGACACTCTGACATAAATTGTAGCAATATTTTTTTTGGATCTGTCTCCTAGAGTAAAGGAAATAAAAACAAAATTTTTAAAATGGGACCTAAATAAACTTAAAAGCTTTCACACAGCAAAGGAAACTATAAACAAAAAGAAAACCTACATATTGGAAGAAAATATTTGCAAATGGTGTGACTGAAAAGGCATTTATTTCCAAACTGTACAAACAACTCATACAGCTCAATATTAAAACAAATAACCCAATCAAAAAAGGGGCAGAAGACCTAAATAGATATTTCTCCAAAGAAGACATACTTATGGCCAACAAGCATATGAAAAGATCCTCAACATTGCTAATTATTAGATAAGTGCAAATGAAAACCACAATGAGTTATCACCTCACACCAGTCAAAACAGCCATCATCAAAAAGCATACAAATAATAAATTATGGAAAGGGTGTGGAGAAAAGGAAACCCTCCTACACTGTTAGTGGGAATGTAAACTGGTGCAGCCATTATGGAGAACAGTATAGAGGTTCCTTAGAAAACTAAAAATAGACTTACTATATGATACATCAATCCCCCTCCTGGGCATATATCCAGAGGGAACTCTCATTTGAAAAGATACATGCACATCAGTGTTCATAGCAGTGCTATTTACAATAGCCAAGACATGGAAGCAACCTAAATGCCTGTCAATGGATGAATGGATAAAGAAGATGTGGTATGTATGTATGTGTATACACGTGTTGTATACATATACACATTTTTATACATATATAATATATATATATATATATATATATATATATATATATATATACACACACACACACATACACACACACATATAAAATGGAATATTTCTCAGCCATAAGTAATGAAATAAGGCCACTGGCAGCAACATGGATAGAACTGGAGATAATCATGCTAAGTGATATAAGTCAGACAAAGACAAGTATCATATGATATCATTTACATGTAGAATCTTAAAAATAATACAATGAACTTTTTTACAATATGGAAACAGACTCACAGACATAGAAAACAAACTTACAGTGACCAAAGGGGAAGGTTGGGGAGGGATAAATTATGTGTTTGGGATTAACAGATACACATTACTGTATATAAAATAGATAAACAATAAGTACCTACTGTATAGCACAAGGAACTATATTCAATATCTTGTAATAACCTATATTGGAAAAGAATCTGAAAAAGAACTTATAAACATATATATGTACATATATATATGTACATATATATATGTATATATATATATATGTATGTATAACTGAATCACTTGCTGTACACTTGGAATTAAAACAACATTTTTAATCAACTATACTTCAATAAAAAATGTAATTGGAACAAAAAGAGTATATACAAATGACCATCAAAGAATATGCAAAGATGTGCAATATCATTAGTCATGAAAGAAATATAAAGGAAACCCATAACTAGATTATCACTTCACACACACCAGGATGGCTATAATCAAAAAGTTGGACAATAACCAATATTGACAAGGATGTGGAGAAGTTGGAGCCCTCATACATTGCTGGTAGAAATCTAAAATGATGCAGATACTTTGGAAAAGAGTTTGAAGTTCTTCAAAAATTTAGAGTTACCATATGATCCAGTAATTAAAGTTTTTGGTATATGCCCATAAAATATTAAAATATATATCCATGAAAAACTTCTATATGATTGTTCATAGCAGCATTATGTATAATATTCAAAAAGTGGAAACCATGCTAATGTCAATCAATTGATGAATGGATAAATACAATGTGGTGTATCCACACAGAATATTATTCGGCCATAAAAAGAAATGGAGTAATGATTCATGCTATAACATGGATGAGCCTTTAAAATATTATGCTAAGTGAACAAAGCCATACATGAAAGGCTACATTGTGTATGATTCCATTTATAAATTTCCAGAAGTGGCAAATTAGAGTCTGAAAGCAGATTAGTGGTTCAGGGAGTGTGGGATGGGGAAGTCTAATAGGTACAGAACTTCCTTTGGGGATAATGATAATGTTCTGGACCTAGATAGTTTGATGATTGTACAACTTTGTTAATATACTAAAAATCACTAAATTGTACACTTTAAAAAATGTTAAAATGGTGAATTTTATATTATGTGTATTTTATCACAATAGAAAAGAATATGAATTTAGGAAAGTCTGAACAAAATGACAATACATACATATCAATTTTATTTTTACATCTCCTAATGTTATTCAAAAATTCATTTCAAAATTAAAGTACAAAGGATAAGACCCACAATGGCAATAAGAATATCAAAATCAAGAAATAAATCTACAGGAAAATCAATAAAAATTATTGAAAGACATTTAAAAAGCCCTAAATAAAGAAATATACCATATCTATCTATTAGAATGCTCAATATTATAAATTTACCATTTCTCCAATAATTCATAGATCCAGTGGAATCATCATCAGAATTCTAGTTTTCTTTGTGTTGGTGGCAACTGACAGATTGATTTAACATTTTTTATACACAGTGTTATATCTGTGCAGGATCTTCAAAAAGACAAATGCAACAGAGTAGGGCACAGATTTAAACCCACACACAGAGACAAGTTATAACACAGCTGCCATAGCTCAGGAGTGGGGCAAGAATAATCTTTTAAACAAATATTGCTAGGATAATTGATACCCAAATGGAAATAAAATGAAATTGGAACTCTATCTCACATTACACAAAAATAAATGACTCCTATTAGATTTTAGAATTTAATATGATAGAAAAAAGTAAAGCTCTAGAAATTAACCTAGAAGAGTATCTTTATGACCTTGAGATAAACAGTTTCTTAAATTGAATACAAAATTCACTAACCATAAAAGAAATGATTAATAAACCTTGCCTCAATAAAAATAGGAATTTTTATCAAAAGAAATCATTAATAAAGTTAAAGTGCAAGTAATAGAGAGATGATATTTATTGCACAAATGAATAAAAGAATTCATATCCAGAATATATAAAGAACTCCTATAAACCAACAAGAAAAAAAAAAAAAAAAAAACAGGTACTCCAAAAGAAAACCAGAAAATTACCTGAACTGGTACTAGTTGAACAGAAAAACAATTAGCCATTAAGCATATGAAAAATTTCTCAACCTGATTAGTTATTAAGGAAATGCAAAATAAAGCCACACTGTAATACCATTACACTCCTAAGAAAATGGGCAAAATTAAATATTCTGTCAAATACAAAATGTAGGCAAGTTTGTGGAATAACTACATCTCTTATGCACTACTGCTGAGCTTGAACAGCCACTTTGGGAAAATGTCTGACAGTATACTAAAAAGCTGAATCCGTATATATGCTTTGACCTAGTGATTTCATTCACAACAATATATCCTAGAGCAGTGGTTGGCAGACTATACTCCTTAGGGCAAATCTGCCCCATGAGATAAGAATGGTTTTACATTTAAAATGCCTGTGAAAACAAAACCAAACAACAACAAAAAAGAATTATGTGACAGAGATCACATGTGGCTACCTAAAATATTTATTTCCTAGACCTCTACGGAAAATGTTTTCTGAGTCCTCCTTTAGTGCAATTTACACACATGTGCCCCAAGAGGTATGTATAAGAATGTTCATAGTTGCATTATTTATGAAAGATTTTTATTTTAGTTTATCTTAGGACAGAGTCTGAAACAAAGATTTGAGTTCAGGTAGTTTATATGAGAGGTGATCTCAGGAAATACAACTGACGAAGCAGGAAGAATGAGGCAGGAAAAATGGAAAATCAGTTGTTTGCATTCTAAACTGAGTAGTATTCTGAGCAACTGTGGTTCGTTTGTGCTATGAGGAAGTGCATAGAATTTACCTCAAATTTATCCCTCCAGAAGACAGCTGTACCTCACTAGTTGAGAAGGGACCCTGGGAAAATCAGCTTCTATGCTCTTGTGGGCTGCCCTGCTAGCTAGCCAAGCAATCAGCTGAGGCTTTGGGGAAAGACCTGAAGTAAAGAAAAGAAAAAATACAGAATGGCTGTGGCTACTAATCGAGTTGGGTTGCTTCCAATCTAGCATATAGGGAGGGGCACTGCTGACCATAGTAGCAACTAAAATCTGATGTTGGCCACAGGACCTTGGTGCAGGGCATCAACTGGAAAAGCCCAAATATCTATCAACAGAGAATGGATACATAAATTATGATACACAGCAGTAAAACTAAAGCAAGTACAGCTAAAAAACTGCAATATGAATTAATCTGAAAAACAATATTAGTGAGAGAAGACAGACACAAATACATAGAGTGTAATTACATTTATCTAAATGTCAAAATCTAACCAAACTAAACAATTGGTGTTTAGGGATAGATAGTTATGGGACAAAAGTATAAAGAACATCAAGGAAATGATTGAGAAAATCAAAATGGTGCTTAGCTCTAAAGGGGAGGGAAAGCTTTTTGATCAGTATGGTCATACACACAGCGTCTAGGGTATTGCAACATTCTGGATCTTGATTTAGGTTGTGGCAACCCAGCTGTTCCCTGTATCATTATTTATTAAGCTATATTTATGCTTTATGTAGTTTTCTATATGTTTGTTATTTTTTACAGGTTAAAGTGAACCTCCTTTGATCCCATACATTTCCTTGAGCTACTATTTATTTTTTCCTGCTCTTTTGAGCAAAACTCTAAAGATGTATTGCAAATTCTTCTTTTCCTATGATCTTAAACCCATTCCAGTCAGATTTTCACACTTAATATTGCCCTAAGTCTTCTCTTGTCTAGATTGCTAGTATCTCCACGTTGCTAAATCCAATTCTCCACGTGCATCTTACTTACCCATCCTCAACAATTGATGCAATTGATCATTCTCTTCTTAAAACAGTTATTTGGCTTGGCCTCTAAAACTTCACACATTCCTACTTTTTATTACTTCTTTTCTTCCCTTGCCGGTAGTATAGTAGTGTCCCAGGACTCAATCCTTGTTTAGACTTATTTCCATTTACTCTCTGGGTGATAGAATTAATCTAATGCTTTAATTGCTGCTTAATTTCTGATGATTCTTAAATTTTAATCTGCAGCCCAAACGTTTCTCCTGAAATGCACACTCATATGTGCAACTGCCAACCTGACACTTTCACTGGGATGTCCAACAGGCATCTCAAGCCTAACCTTCTAAGCCTACAAATGCATGGTTTTATGATTTCTCTCTCCCTCTCTCTCCGTCTTCCTTCCCCTTGCCCCCCCCCCACATACACAAGAACATGCATGTGTATGCTAGTTTATATTGGTTTCTGTGAAAATTAGAAAAAGCCACCTTCTATTAATGGTTGAATCAGAAAAAAATGTGGTCCCTCAAGCACACGGTTTGGTGATCAGATGTAACCTTTAGGCAAGAGAAAACGGTACCCCTTTTTACCTGGCATATCCACCACTATAGCAAAGTACATGTGGAGCACAGGCTGGCTTTCAGTGCCCCCCGGTCTCTTCACGTGCACATGCAAACACTCAAGTGCACTGAATACACAAATGCACATACACATACACACACAAGTGCATTCATTGGTTCAACTAATTAATATTCTTATAATGTCAGCTTAACTCATCAAATGGCTAAAGAAAATGTTGGGTTATTTTTTTCATATTGACAAAATTCCTATTTCCACCAGAACGAATTTTCACAGTACACAGAGAGCAGCATACAGCCAAGTGATCTTATAGATGATGACATTATTTTCAAGGGAACAAGGGGCAATAAGACCTCAATAGACAGACAGGTGAATAAGAATAATGGAACCACTTGGTGTGAGTTAGGAATGTTGGCAGTCTAGACTGAAGGGAGACAAAGTAGTAGCTGGCGCTACATCTTTCTTTTTGAATTGAAGATGAAATTGGGAATGTGGATAAATTGAAGACTTCTTGAAACAGCAGAGAATCAGTATTTTAAAACCTAAAACTGTAGTCATTAATGTGAAATGATGGAGGAGGTGACTGGATGATGACTTTTGCTGTGCCTTGGGCGAGATTCTCAATGTGAGGGATTTTTCACCTTCTGTATCTCCACTCTGCTGTGACCATTCTCTGAAGTTAAATGACCAAGTAAAAACTGAATGTCACCTTGATATTTCATTTTTCAGGCAGCGCCAGGTTTGCCAAGGAAAAAAAGAAGTAGCAGAGTAAGCAGAGGACACAGACCAATATTATTTCCCACACCAACTTGCTGGCTACTTTGTTTAGTGGACGAGAACACTCAAATACCAAGGTCAGTTTATAAACATACTGAATCCCTGCTCTGTGCAAAGCATGTACTACGGGTTTTGGGGAATACGAAGAAGACTGAAATATAGATTTACCGGAAGATAAGGCTGGAAATGCCAGAATAGAACAAAGCTGAAGAGACTATCCTCAATTCTAATAGGCCAGTGCTTTTCAACTTGGAATGAATTTCAAAGTTTCAACTTTGAATGAATCTTATCAGGGAGCTTGTTAAATACACAAGTTCCCTGGCCTTGGAAATTACTTTTTTTCGAGTTTTTTTTTTTTTTAAGCCAGATTTGGAATACAATGTCACAGGCATATGGGACCCATCAAATGTTTTAAGTCAGAGGAATGGAAGAATCATCTGTTTGCTTAGGAGATATGTATATGTATATGGAACATGGAGTAACATGGATGCATAACATGGAGAATGACTAGAAGTACAGACTTAACTCTTCTTGGGCTTAACTTTTGTGTGAACACCTTTGTATTCTTCTTATCTCTGGTCACAGAATGTCACCCTCCCCTCTGGAACTAACTTGCAAATCAATGTTTTTGAAGACCAGGGGCACTGGGTGGAAAGTTTATAGCTGATCAGCTCAAAACCATTCTCATTCCTAGAAAACAGGTTCAACACCCAGTCAAGAAAAACAAATGTAATATCCAAAGAAGCCATGATATTTTTTCACATTAATGTCAAATATTTCCTGCCATGACAGGTTCAAAGAAAAAGAAAGAAGGGAGCTTATTTATTTGCTCTGGGAAAGACTGCTAACTTGTGTGTCTGTATTCAAGGAGCTACTATTTTCTTTCAAATTATTTTCTAAACTCCCTTCAGATGTAGGATGCTACATTGAACCTTACTTATACAGTGGTACAAAAGAATTGAGTTGCAGCCTGCCTATTAAGAGTGTGATGTGAAAAAAAGATTAAACAACCCCTAATGAACAATATCTAATCAAAAGCAAGGTAAAACAATTCACAGAGAGTGTAGAATGAGCTGAGTAGGAGCACAGGGTCTCTGAAACCAGACTGCCTGCATTAATAGCCCATCTTTTCTACTTACTAGTTCTTGAAGATTGGACAAGACACATAACCTCTCTGTGCCTCAAGTGTCCTCATCTATAAGATGGGAATTGCAGTGGAATTTACCATAAGAGGTTGCTGTGAGCTCTAAAAGAATCAGTACATGCAGAGTACCTAGAACAATATCTGGCACATAGTAGGCTTCTTTAAAAAATCTTCAGAAGATGTATTACAGGCATAGTTGTTTTGTGTGTGTGCGTTTCACTTTATTATGCGTCACAGATACTGCAATTTTTTTTTTTTTTTTTTTTTTTTTTTACAAATCGGAGGTTTGTGGAAACTCTGCATTGAGCAAGTCTATCAGTGCCATTTTTATAACAGCATTTTCTCTCTTCATGCCTCTGTCACATTTTGGTAATTCTTGCAGTATTTCAAATTTTTCATTATTATTTTATTTGTTAGGGTGATCTGCAATCAGTGATGTGTTACTATTGCAAAAGGATTATGACTCCCTGAAGGCTCAAGTGATGCTTAGCATTTTTTAACAATAAAGTATTTTTAAATTAAGGTGTGTACATTTTTTATATATAAGGCTATTGCACACTAAATATACTACAATATAAACATAACTTTTATATGCATTGAGAAGCCAAAAAATTTGTGTGACTCACTTCACTGCAATATTTGCTTTATTGTGGTGGCCTGTAATTGAACCTGCAGTATCTCTGAGTTATGCCTATATTTGATTAATTATCTCTCTTTGATTGAATACATCAAAATAATACATCAAACACTGAATAATACATCTCTGGTCTCTACAAATTTATTATCTCAAAGGAAATGGTAGGGAGAAATTAAAACCTCATTATCTGGTATCAAGCAGACCTGTGTGTGAATCTTGGCTCTATTTCTTCCTGTTGTGTGATTTTGTTTTCATAGCTGTAAAACAGGGATAGTAATATTACCTATTTGATAGACTATAATATAATAAAATGAGATTACTGCATAATGGATAATAGAAGCCTTCAAAAATACTGTTTATTAAAATTTGATCATTATTAGTATTTACTAATGATGTAGAGACCTGAGACCTCTAATCAAAATAGCTAGGAGATGATCATGATATGGGGGCATTTTTCTCTTTTCTAATAACCCGTAAGAAAAGAAATGTAAGTAATTGAATGCTTTTAGAAAGATTTTCCAACTATTCATGGAGCGGAGTAATTCTGTAGAGCAAGCAGTGTTTCTCAGAGTGTGGTCCCTGGAATGGCCACATCTAAGAATAGTAACAGCAACTAAGAACTTGATCAAAATACAAATTCTGGGGCCCCATCTTATACCAATTGAATCAAAAATTCTGGGAGTAGGGCCCCACTGATCTGTGTTGTAACAAGGCCCTCAGGTGCTTAGATTTTTTCTTTTTTTAATTGACACGTAACACTGTATTAGTTTCAGGTGTACAATATAATGATTTAATATATGTATATATTGCAAAACAATTACAAATCTAGTTAATATCACCACAATAATTATGTTTTTTCCTATTGATGATAAATTTTAAGATCTATACTCCTAGCAACTTTCAAATATATAATACAGTATTACTAACTGTAGTCACCATGCTATATATTACATCCCCATGACTTATTTATTTTATAACTAAAGTTTGTACCTTTTGACCACCTTCACCAATTTCACCCATCCCCCACCCCATCACAACAAATTTGATCTCTTTATGAGTTAGGTTTCTTTTTTTGTTTTTGTTTTTGTTTTTGTCTTGTTTTGGTTTAGATTCCACATATAATTGAGATTGTATGGTATTTGTCTTTCTCTGATTTATTTCACTTAGAGTAGTGACTTCATGGTCCATCCATGTTGTGACAAATGGTAGGATTTCCTCATTTTTTATGGCTGAATAATAGTCTACTGTGTAGTTAGTAGGCTCTTAATAAATATTATCCATTGTTACTATGTGTAACACAGAAGTATGGAAGGTACTTGGAGAATGTACATGGTTTGAGGTGAAGTGGTATTATGAGGAAATACTTTCTAGAAGAGTTAAATTTTAAAATGGAATTTGAAGGAAAATAGGGAGGAAAAGCATCTTCTAAAGACCATTGAAGCACTGTGGTATATTAAAGGAGTATACTACACCATGGTATATTGAAAGCATCAGAAGACTTGCCACTTACTAGTTATATCATTTATCTTTTATAAGTTTCAGTTTCTTGATCTATAAAACAGTGAAAAGAGGCTATTCCCTACCTATACAGAGTATAAATAAGAGTACATAAGAATACGTATATATTTCTATGCCAAGGAATTTGATATTACATATATATATGAGTTTGAAAACTATGACTGTTAAGTGATATACAAATTAAGGTTTCACTATGAATATTAAATAGATGATGCTCTAACACTTTGTAGTATAATTCCAATAAAATTGGAAAGACAGTGTGATCTAACAAAACAAACCAGTATGGGTTTTGGAGCAAAACACCTGGCCTTCAAATCCAGCTCTTGTTAATTGGGTAAAACATATTGAGATAGTCTACATCATAGTGCTGCTATGGAGATTAAATTAGATAGCATATGCAAGAGTGTCACAAACTTTAGCATTATCCAGCATATAGTTGGTAATTAAAAGTTTTAAACATCAAAATTAGTAAGTTAAAAGATATATAAATAGAAGACACTACCAGAAGCAATAAGAGAAAATGATCATCGAGGTCACCAAATTTACCCTCACTTACTCATTTATTGTAACATATATCAGGCTCCTGCTTTGTGCCAAAGCTTGTGGTCAGTACCACCTGCAACCCCTGTGTTAGCAGCATTTGTGGACTCAATTTATCTCTCTCCACCTGTATCTGTTTTGTTCACTGTTATAGCCCCAGCACCTAGAATAGCACCTGGAACATAGTTAAGTATTCAGTAAGTATCTGTTGATTGAATGGAAAGGGGCCTTTAAACATGAATAAGCAGAATGGATTTTTTAAGGGATGAGCGATTCTTTTTAGTGCACCTGAAAGAATCATGCCATGCAAGCAGACTTTTTCTGCTCTCCCTGTATCGTCTGTATCTGAAGACCACCCTCAGAGAAATGCAGCCAAATTTCACTTCAGCCGCAACATCAGACCCGAATTCCTTACCTCGATTGGACTTTGCTTTGTGCTTAGAGCCAGTAGGGTCACCCCTAATCTTTATAAGATTTTGTGAGGAACTACAGGAACTACTGAGGTCCTCACTTCCATTACACCATGGTTTCTTCACACATTGCGGCACACACTACCTTAGCAGGTCTCTTGTCTTCAAAAATCTCAGAACCAGAAATGGACACTGTGTCTCTCTTCTGTGGGCTCCCAAACTTCAAGAAACAACTGTAAAGCAATTTCAAGAAATATCTCTTCTTGCTTCTTTCTAATGAGAACACCAGGTGGGCCTGCTCTTCTCATCTCGTCAAGCATCTAAGCCATGGAACATGATGCTGGTTTCTTTTAGGTTGTCTTTTTTTTTTTTTCTTGAAAAGCATTCCAGTCTTCAAATATCTTTTTGGAATCCCCCACCCCCTGCTTGCTGGAGAGAAGCCCAAGATAGAAAAAAGGTGCTGATTCTCTCACTAATACCCTGCAGAAGGTCCTGACCAATTTTTTTCACATCTAATCCTTTCATGTAGATTGAGAAGGGGATTAGAAATGGCTTAACAGCCTCTTAGAAAGTCCCACAAGAAGAATTCTGGTCCCAAATTGATGAGCAAAGAAGGCATTTTCTTTAGAATATGAAGGTAGTTATTAGCAGCTTTTTGTTTCCAGCTCAGTGATTTTTATCACCAATTCTGTGCTTACAGGAAAAAATACTATATCTGTGTCCATATCTTGGTATCTGTCATCTATCATCCTTCATCTATGTATCTATGTATGCATGTATCTATTTTTGGTTCTGTAGAATCAAAAAATTTACTAGAATATAAGCACCACAAGGAAAGAAAAGGCTGTGCCTGCTCTGTTTTTAACCCCAACACCTGGAACAGTGTCTGGCACATGGTAGTGTTAGAGCAGGCAGATAGCTAGATGTGAACAGAGAAAGTGGGGCATGAGCCAAATGGCAGGAAACCATACATCTTGTGATCAACAGGGGTCCTTGGGCAGAGAAAAGCAGGAACCTCCAGACTGATAAGAGATCACATTTTGGGGTGACAAGGATACTAGAGGCAGACAAAGAAATGTGAGAAAAGGCTGGAATCTCCAGTGTCTGAATGTAACCTTTTTCTCATTATGCCCTCACTACAATAAAATTAGCCTTGCAGATTAGAAGTACCCATCAGGCACCAACACCATGACACTTCCAATCAACACTAAATAAGGACAAAATTCCTCCTACCTTTGGGAAGGTGGAGATGGGATGAAAATCACAGAACATGACCCCAAACTTCCGTCTCCAAAGAATATTCAGCCCATTCATTTTCTCACCAAGTGTAACCAACTTGCCAAAGAAACTCAGCATAGCTGCTCACCTGAGCCTGCCCACCCTCCCCTTGAGAGCGTACTGTCACTTAATAAATCCTCACTTTATTTTTTTGACCTCCATGTCTCTTCTCTGAATCCCTTCTGTGATAAGACAAGAACCTACTCTGCAGCAGCATCTTACACTCAACACATATTATTAAGTAAAGCAAGGAATCAAAAAGAGAAATGAATTATGCAGGTTCTCTGAGCCACTGAGATTGCTGAATGATCACACCTGTCAAAATACAGACATATTGAGATTGCTGATGTCAATATTGCAGTAGTGTTTTCTTAGATCCCATGGAATGATACCAATCTTATCCTTGAGTTTGTGTGTGTATGTATGTGTGTGCTGTTTATGTGTATGTGTTCATGTATATCTGGGTTGGTATCTCAAATATTTCAATTTCTATGACAATTTTCAATGCATTCTTGCTCTAATCAGACTTTAAAATAATGGTTGATAAAATAAATGTTAAGAAGAGGTTCAGAATCAATCAAAATATAATTGCTAGCTTTTCCTTTATATGCATTTTGCTGATTTCAATATTGTTTGCTAGAATTTTTGAAGGTCAAATGAAGTTATGAAAAGGCATTCTAGTAATTTAATTAAAGACCTTAAGAATAACTTGAATATAGCTTATTTTATTGAGAATTGTATTATTCATTTAATGTTCTATCTTATGGAAAGTTAAAATAAATAGATATCCCTTAACAACTTCCTATTAGTAAACAATATTATACTGTATTCTAATGACTAGAAACATTAAAATGCTGTATATTTAAATAGAGCATGTAATATGTAAACCCTATAAAGATACATATAAGATTAACAGAGTTCTAAGACTACAGTGAAAAGCATAAAATGTATAATGCACTGAGTAATGGCAAAAGGAAATTCAAATCAATTATTTAAAAAATGAAATGGATAAATGAATCAAGTTTCAGCATAATCGGGATTTACTCCACACAATCAGAAATTGCCTTTAAAATTACTCCCCATATTATAATTGAAGCCTATTGATGTTTTCTCCTTAAATGTACAATAGACTACAGTGAAAAAAATCAGAAGAAAATAATTTAAAACCCTACAGTTTTCTCTTCATTGTGGTTGTTTTCCTCAGTAGCTACAGAAGAATATTACTGCATCTTGAATTGTCCGTGTAGCAAGTTGATTTCCTCAGGGGAACAGTAGTAATATGTTGAATTATTGGCTCAATAGAAGTGCCTTTAATTCCTATGACATTCAGTTGTTAAACTGCTTTATAGTTTCAGTCAACCAAACAATCCAATGGTACATAAAGTGATTTTCTCAGAAGTGTTTCTGCTCTTTTTCTTCATCTTTAATGTAAAAACTTAAAAGGGAAAGAAATTAGCTATGATAACTTAGTATTTGCAATCCTAGTTGATAAGATGAATTATTTCTACCTCTTCCAATTGGCTTTTTCTAAATAATGTCATTGTATTTTAAAGGATCTCATAGCATTCTATTTTATTTTTCATAGCAAATAACACACTGAAGTTTTAATACTTGTTTGTTCAATACCTGCTTCATTAGGCTGTAAGAGTTTAAATTGTGCCTAGTTTTTATCACCTCAGGACCTAGCATAGTGCCTGGCACATAGTAAGTACTCAACAAATATTTATTAAAATGAACAATACTTGGATCTTAAAATGTCATAAGTATTCTTTTTCCCCAGTCTTATTGAGATAAAGCTGATATACAGCACTCTGTAAGCTTAGGGTGTACAGCTTCATGATTTGACTTACATATATCATGAAATGATTACCACAGTAAGTTTAGTTAATATCCATCATCTCATATAGATATTAAGTATTATTTAAGGTACTTTTAAAGAAAAATATGTATGAGACCTTGATAATAGTACTTAGAGTGAAATACAGCCTTATTTCATATAATGGCAAAATGATACTCATATAGTTTTGTGGTTGAATTTACATTAAATACATTAGAATAAGCTACGTAATGTTCAAATGTGCAAAACTATTCTACACCTTCAGGGTATCCTAATTAGAAGTCAGCACTTGATACTTGGTATTTCAAATATCATAACTGAAAGAATTTATTAAACATAAGGGATATTATAAATATTTTTCAAGTGGTAAAATGCAGCATTCAAAATAGGAAACAGATCATGTAGATTTGTACAAGTCCCATTGCCCTTGCATGAACAAAGTATACAAATATAACAAACAAAGCAGTGTAGGATTATTTGTGCAGTGCCCAAGGTCTAGAGTCCCATTGTTCTTACATCCTGTGGTCAAAATATCTTTGTGTCTGCATTCAAGTGAGTCTTTCACATAAGGCAGCAGTTGGAGAGCCTAGAGCAGAGTGGTGATTCCAATAAATTTGCAGAAGAGATATAAAGGCCCAAACTACTTGTAAGTATGAGACATCACCAGTACTTACAAAAAGAACCTGTCATGTGCTAAGAGCCAAAATTAGCTTAGGTCAATGTACCTCAGCTCTTAAAATAAATCCCTACTTATAAAAATTTTCTATAGGAGCCCATTTATAGCACTATTGGATACATGCCAACCCTATAATCTTTTTTAAAAAGGAGTAGTAATGATGTGACTTGAAATGATTAGTATAAAAGTAATACTTCATAAACTACCTTATTTTTCACTATTTTTATACATATATCTTCTCACTTGAGAGAAAGCAATCCTGTGAGAATCATAAAAGATTTTATTATCCTCATTTACATGACCCTCATTATTTAGTGGCTAAAATTCAGACCTGACTCCCAGCCCAGTACAATGCTCTTTTGTTTTTATCAGCTAAAAAGTTTTGCACAGTTACTTTCTTGAACATCCTGGAGTCCTAAGATAGTTTCAATAGTTTCTAAGGTAAACATTTCATTCTCCTAGAAGTCAGGAGAGTTGAGAAAGGTCAATATGTGTGGTCCCCAAAACATGTAATTAAGAACAGCTAGTAACACTCAAAACTGCCAGGGGTTTGCTCTGATACTAAATAATGTTTCTGCTTCTTACTTTGCTAAGCGCTTTATTGATTCTTCCAAAATTCTCTTCAAAAATGTTTATAATGAGTAGAAATACTACAGTAGATAAATACTGGAGTAGAAAGTAAAAGAGCAATAGCAATGTGCTGGATTTGGGATGGGTATATAATTTAAAACATTGCTGAGCTCTTTTAATAAAGTATACTCTTTGAATTACTAGCCATTATAAAAGATGATTCATTCTAAAACATTTTCATAAGCTATGCTAATTTTATAGCAACATTATAGTAACATGCATTTCATTAAATATTAACCAGGTCCATTTCTCTGAACATTCCCCATAAATATCCCAGTACACTCCCAGAAGAACTTTTCCAATCGTTTCACCCAAAGCTAGGATAATGTGCTCCTTTTTCTAATGAACCAAAAAGTAATGTAGGTTATGAATCTGTTTATTTATATCACTTAATAGTAGCATTTAATTAAATCCATCTTTTTACCTTAATTGTATATTTGCCAGGTGCATTTTTACTTTTTAAAATTCTTGGAGAGCAGAATTCACCCAACTGAAATGCATCAATAAGATAAATTTTTATAATGCCATTCCCTTGGGTTGAAAGCTACAAGGCTTGATTTAAGTTAGCTGTGAAGCAAGCAGGGTGAAATCCAGCAGAAAGGCTGTTTTGTTTGATTCAAATTGTTTTCAAAATTTTAGCAAGGGAAAGAATGAAAGCATAGACCTTTAAATTCGGATTAACTGGGGCCAGAGACCTGAAGCACTCCGTCAAAATTGCCTAGAAGACTGCTTCTCTAAGAAATCTTTCTATGATAAAACGTGATCCATAAGGTGGAGTTGTGGGGAATCAGAAAATGAGACACATGGAATGAAGACATGTAGAGGTAGGGAGTCAAAGAAACCTCTTCCTGAGGTGTGATGTGCAATTAATACCATTTGCTGCATCTCAAGGCCAAATAGAAAGCCACAGCCTCTCAGAACTCTAATTCAAAATGATACATGCACCCCAGTTTTCATAGCAGCACTATTTACAATAGCCTAGACATGGAAATAACCTAAATGTCCATTGACAGATGACTGGATAAAGAAGCTGTGGTATATGTATACAATGGAATACTACTCAGCCATAAAAAATAATAAAATAATGCCATTTAAAGCAACATGGATAGGCCTGGAGATCATCATTCTAAGTGAAGTCAGCCAGAAAAAGAAAGAAATATACCATATGATATCACTCTTATTTGGAATCTAAATAAAGAAAAAAGAAGACACTAATGACCTAACCTACAGAACAGAAACAGACTCACAGACATAGTAAACAAATTTACGGTTACTGGGGGGAAAGGGGGTGGGAAGGGACAAATTGGGAGTATGAGATTTGCAAATATTAACTACTATATATAAAATGAACAACAAGTTTCTTCTGTATAGCACAGGGAACTATATTCAATATCTTGTGTTAAACTATAATGAAAAAGAATGTGAAAATGAATATATATGTATATGTATATATATGACTGAAACATTATGTTGTACGCCAGAAATTGACACATTGTAAGCTGATTATACTTCAATTTAAATAATCTACTAAATAATAAATTCACCAGATGTAATAAAAAAAAAGCCAAAGCCTCTCTTTTTAATCTGACCTCAAGGGAAAGAGAAAGCAGGAGGGCCTGGAGGTTGAGGACTAAAGTAAAGAATCCGCTGAAAGCATGCCGTTTTATACCCTAGATTAAAATTTTCTGTTACTAAGGAACTTGACACCATCCCATGCTTTCTTCTTTGTGGAGTGCCCACTAAGTAGCAGGCTTTGTGCTTAGTGCGTATGATTTGGAGTTTGGGGTAGGGGCAGAGTGAAATAGGAGTAAAAGGAAGTAAACAATGACACTGAATGCAGTCCTTGAGGATTAGAGAAGGTGGGCAGACACGGCAAAGTTATAATTAAATATGCAAAGTACTCTAATTAAAGATGGTACAGTATTCATCATAGGTAACATTTGTCAAGTGCTCACTGTCTTCCAGGCATGGTCTCAGTGTTTCACATGTATTAGTTCATTTAATCCTACTAGCAGCATTATGAAACAGGTGTTAATATTGTTCTTATTTTACAAATCAGGGAACTGAGAATCAAGGAGTTTAGATAGCTGGTCCAAGGTCTAAAATGGCTTATAAGAGACAAAACTGAGACTCACACCCACGAATTCTGGCTCCAAATCTATGGGCTTAATCTCTTTAAGATGTTTTCATTATACAAAACCATTTGCAGACACAGGAAGGACTTCCGAAATGGGGTGACTTTTGATCACAGCAAGGAAAGACATGGAGTACACTAGATGGAGAAGAGGAGGAAGGCAATGACAGGGGGAAAGAATGGGACAGGCAGAGGTAGCAACGCGCATAGCAGGATCAGACTAGTATAATAAATCTGTGCTACACAAGTTTCTGAAGGCAGATTGCAGGGGGAGAAGGTTGTGAATTTTTGAGAGAGCTGGGCCTGTTTGTGAGGGACCCTCATCCAGAGCAGACAGAGTAAGCCCTGGAGAGCTATGAATATTCACAGCATAGGTGACAAAGTTATCTTTACAGTAGTGACCAAATCCAAGTGGCCAAAGAGGACCTCAGTTTGATCTGCAATCTTTGAATGTTCATACTCAAATGTATGTATGTATTTAAGAATAAGTTAAAATTTGAAAGAAAAAAAGGAAAGCTGAAATTAGGTAAAGCAGTGATTGCAAACAGGTTTCATGGAAATCTTATTTTACCGTGAATGTCACTTGTATAATGGGTTGCTAAATAATCTATGCTCCCTTAAAAAAAAACCAGTATTATTAAATAAAATGTAAATCAAAGAAGGCTAAATATGAACTTTGTTTATAAGGTTGTGTGTTTTGGGTTTTTTTTTGGAATAGACTAACATTTGAGCATATGCAGTCAAACTCAACATTTCCACCTTTGGCTGGAAAGGAAACACCCAAAATCAAGGCAGAGTGCCTGAATGAAAATAAGACACTAAAGGCTAACTTTGAAAATCTAAGGTGATGGCATATGCCGGAAGGATATGGTATCAGAACCTTGGTTTTTGGATCCATTTACCTAAAGATAGTTTCTGGAAAGCCACACACCTTTTCAATCCAGTTCTGTTCCTCTTCCTCCCAAGGTCAATCTTTGGCCACATATTAAGCAAAATTGCTATTTTCCCAGCACTTCAAAACTCTCCCTTATCCTTATCTTTTTCTGTTTTTTTTTTTTCTTCCCTTTCACTTGTGTCCTCAGATTGCCTTCCAAGCTAACCAAGCTTTCAACTGACTCATTCATTCAGCAACTAATTATTTACTATAATCCAGGCAGAGAGTTAGATGCTGGCAGGAAAGAAGTAAATAACTTATGGTCCCTCCTGTCAAACAGCTGTAGCAGATTGGTGTTTATAGACACAAAAGCAAATCATCTCGTTAGAGAACTTTGTTAGAAATTGTAGAAGTCATAGGTGTGTCAGTGATGTGAAGGCATGAGAGTAGATGAGATCAGAACCCACCTAACAAAAACCTTTATTGGTAATAGCATATGATCTGGATACTTACTTTCTCCTTACTTCCTATCAACATTTTCTGGATCTACATTCCATTCTCAAGAGAACTCATTCTCCCTCAGGGCTACTTTGATAAACAAATCAAAATCAAGACTAATAATGACATTGTTGTGATTTTTATTTTAGTAAGATATTCTAATATGTGCAGATCCTCATTCTTCTCACTACCTTCATTATTTTTTTTTTTTTTGCAAAAAGAAGCTGCTCTGACAACTGATTATAATCAGAGTTACATAGTTACAATAACTCACTGTTTAATCTTTTGATAACTCTTCCTCATCCACAAGGAGTGGCCTCTATAACGGAAACATGGTCCCATAAGAACTGGCATCTCAGCCAGGAGGAGCTATCCCAGGTCTTGTCTGGCCCAAATATAGTCTCTGTTTTGGAATTTGTAACTAGAGAGTGAAGATCTGTGAGCACCAGGCATTGAATTTGTAACGTATGTAAACTGGGGGCTAAAAAAACAATGACATTATTCAAGTAAAGTAGAGAAAGCAGATTTTAGAAAGAGAGTGAATGAAAGAGAAGCTGCCTATATCTTGACTGTTCTTTCCTGATGCTGTTTGCCCGTAAAGCGTGGTTCCTGGATCTGGTGGAATAAGATGGACTTGAATCTGCCTCTTATCTGAGAAGCACTTCCACTGTCTTTGCTGGTAGAGCAGGAAGCATGTTTGCTCCAGAGGAAATAAAAGGTTTAAGTAATTAAGAAAATGAGCTCACACTCTTCTCCATGACTCGTCTTGCTGTCATTATTCTGACACTGTGTCAAGACAAGAGAAAGGGCTGTGGGGGGAAGGATCAAGGAGCTGTTTTAAGAATGCCTCTCATCCAGGTCCTTAACTAGAGGGGAAAAGGAAACTTTTGAGCTCACATGTAGTCCAGGCAAGTTGATCAAGATTATTACCGAATAGAGCTTTCAGAACAAAGTCATGGGTAGAAATAAAGTATATTTGCCAAAAGTATCCACACTGTGCTGCAAATGCTCCAAAAATGTGTGGCATGATGTCTACAGTCACTGTGCGATTTGAGATCCTAACCCAATCTCTTTCCATCAGAGACCATTTTCTCCCTTGATAGTTTTACACGTTGCGCTAATAAGACTATATACAGAGTATCGTGCACTTGAAAAAGAACACAAACTAGTTTGTCCCAGGAAGAGTTTTCTGGATGTTAAAGGAGATAAATCATCTGAGTTGAGAGAAAAGATAGGAAGGATATAAAAACTATCTTCAAATGCATGGAGTTACATGGTAACTACCAGTAGTGAACAGAACTATATGCTTGTGTGCTTACATCTAGGGCACAGAGAACTTTCTTTCCCAAACACATTAAATGGAAGTTTTAAATTAATTCCAACTGGAGCAGCTTTGGGGAACAAAAAAAGGTAGTTATCCTTTGGGGTTAGGCCAATCAGAGAAGCTACATAGCTGCCAAACCAGTGAGGACAGGAAATGAGCATTTGGAAGGCAACCACATTATCCACTAAGAAATCTCCTTTTGGCTATCAGATGTGAATGCATTCTCTCCTTTTTATAAAACTTAACTTAGAATGTGCATGAAACACACATCCTCCATCCAAGGGAAACTATTCAATATCTCATCCAATTATTAAAATTAAATGAAGTCCAGGACCTCTGAATTATGTACGGTTCTTGCTGTCAAGCCCAGAGGTAGCTACTTCATAGTGTGACATATCCTAAAAATGATCATGTATCCATTCCCAATGCACACAGTATACAATGGTGAGGAAGACTGGGATAATAAAAATTCCCATTCAGAAAAGGGGAGAATAGGAAACAAATTATTGATTCATAGCATATAGCACATCCCACTGGATAGGAATACAAAGGGATATTCTGACAAATGGAAACAATTTATCAAACAATATTGCACTTGTAACTTAAAAGGCTTTCCATGTCCCCTGTTTCAGCTCTCTGGGAGACTCTCCTTTGATCACTGCCTTCCATAGGAACAGCTACAATGGTCACTGAGAAGAATTCACACTTGCAGGGAAGGTACGGGGTGTTGTGTCATCTGCTGTTCCCTTATCGTCTGTGTTTCAGGAATGAGGAGAGAGATTTCCCTGGAGTTAATGGGTTGATACTCAGAGTCCAAGGTTATCTAGTCTTTTAAACATGAGATTTATTTTCCTCTCTTAGAAACAGTGCTGTGTGCTTTGCTCACCACCCCCTCCCACCATAGTCAATGCACAATCTTAGATTTAATGGACTTTTTTTTCCATCTTAGCCTCTAACTTCTTACACATATTGAGACTCTTTTTGTTAGGAAAGCTCCTCTTAGAATATTATGGGGTTGACATTGTTATTTTTAAGTGTGTATTTAAAATTTACTTATTTGTTTATTAATGATTGTTTAGGATAAACAAGTTAATGGAAGAGGTAGAAATTGAACATGAGCAAAGGCAAATAGACAGGAGTGAACACAGTGTATTTGAGGGAACACTTAGGAGACTAGTCTAACGCGAGTTGAGGGTGTATATTAGGAATATGGAAGAGAGGAAACTGACATCTCTTGAGCACCTATTATGTTCCAGGCAGGTGCTATGCACTTTTCAGGTATTATCTCCCGAACATATGTATAATCCATATGTAAGAATTGTTAATTCTACGTCAAAAGTATATTTAGAGTCTGATACCTTTCTCCAGTTCCAACGGATCCTAGCCGCTTTCACCTCTTGCCTGAATTATTTCAATGACTTCCTGACCAGTCTACAGGCTAACAACATTCAATTTAACGCAAAAGAAGACAGAAAGTGAAAAGAAAGGTAAAGCAGAGGTTTTCAGTATAGATTAAAGCAAGCCAAACATACCAATACATTAAAAAAAAAATACAGTGTAGCTGAGTATGTTTTATCCAGAAATGTTTCATAAGGAAAATCAATCAGTGCAAATCAGCATATCATTGGATTAAAGGGGGAAAGCCATATGATAATTTCAGTGGATTAAGAAAAAGCATTTGACAAAAATCCAACACCCCCCCCAAAAAAACTTTCCAAAAATTACCCTTGATTTGATAAAGAACATCTATAGAAAACCTAATATTGTACTTAAGGGTACAAGTATGAACATTTTCCCCTGCAGACTGGGAACAAGGCAAGAATGGGCACTCACACAACTGCTGTCTATCTTGTCCTGGAGGCACCAGCCATTAGTCAAAAGCGACAAAAGGAAATGGATTAAAAACCACTAGAGGAAAGAAGGAAGAAAGGAAGAAGTAAAACTGTCTCAACTGATGTACAGATTATCCCATACATCTACAACCATGGCAAGAACTAAGAAGTGAGGCAATGAAGAAGGATATAAGTTTAATAAACCAATGTGAAATTAAATGTGAACAGTTAATATCATTTTAAATGATTAAAAAATTCAGAATCAATTTTAAAATGTATGTAAAGCTTCTATGCTGAAAATGGCAAAATATTACATAGAAGTAGAAATTACATGAGATAATAATAAATTGAATTATATACCTTGTTCATGGACCAAAGATCTCAATATTGGTAAGACATTAACACTTCCCATATCATCCATACATTCTACACAATCCTAAATCCTAATTCTAGAAGGAATTTTTGTAGAAATTGTTAAACTAAGTTCTATATAGAAATTAAAACAGCCAAGAACATCAAAATAAATTTTGAAAAAGAAAATACAACTAAACTTGCATGTAATAGCCCAAGGACTGCATGTATGCATAAAGGAATTTAATTACTTCTGTGGTTGAACTGGTGGGCACAAAAAATATTCTACCCACAGTCAATGAAATTATAAATGATCCTTTCAGTAGTTATAACTTTTGAGTTACACTTTGCATTCTCCTTTGTATCCCTCTTTTATGCTAGAAAGCAAAATGCATCAAGTCCTCTGCACTTTAGTTATTATGAAGGACTTTTTGTTTGTTTGTTTTTTTAAGAAAAAATGCTGCTTCTCAGTGACAACTAAGATAGGACAGAGTGACAAGATCAGACACTGGCAGAGGAGGCAAGACACTAGATGTGGGTAGAGATGGACAGAAGACATAGGAACACCATTGAGAACATTAAAGATAAACATTGCAAAATTTGTTTGAAATCCAACCTCCAGCTTTGGGAGGGGGGCGATTTTGACCCAAAACAAACAGTGATACTTCCTGGAAAACCTCATTAAACATCTCTTTCTAAAATCCCAGTCATAAAGCAATTACTTAAAAAAAGAAAAGAAAAGAAAAGAAAAAAACAGAACTGGGCTAAAAACTACACTTACTACCATTTTTTTCCCTCCATTATCACCTGAGTTGTTTCAGATACCAAGTACAGTGGGAAAACATTTATAGGAAATCAAATTGAAAGCTATCCTAGGACTGTTTTCTGTTTAGGACTGTGGATGTGAGAAACAATTAATTTTGTATGATCACATTTTTAGCTTTTGACATTTACATAATGACTTCTAGGTCAGTATCATGTTTTAGAAGACAAAACTAACCCTCCCTGCTACCCTACTATCCAAATCCAACAGAGATGAACACATACTGTGAAATAAAACACAAGGAACTAAATATTCAATTGTCTTGCATTTGTGTTAACCTTTCCAACCCTTTGATATAGGATGAGCTGAAATTCCAGTGTTCTAATATCCCCAATGTAATCTTATTTCATTTAAATTTTGGTGATGTGACTTGGCTTTAAGTAAATAAAGCAGATTATAAGAATATAAGCATTTTGATGAATATGTCTCTAAATTTCAAAAATAGAGATGCGATCTGTAAGAATTATTTGATGCTTACCCTGTAAAAGTACCAAAATAATGTTAATTAGCATGTCAGACTTTTTAAAATTTTATTTTTTTATAAAAGCATTGGATGCTACATTCTGTTATTAAGTTGGGGTAAATTAATTACAATATTAAAATCATGGCAGAGTATTTTTCACTAAATATAATTATTTTACTCTCGAGAAAAATATTTTCTTATGCCTAATTCTAATTTAAAATGTATAATATCTTTATTACATTTATTATAGAAATATTTGCATAATATATGATCATTTTAGATTGTACCTCTTAAAGGGCCAAAATTTATACTCCAAAAAGATAAGTTTAGTAATATTTTTAAATTGATATAACATGATTTGGATTTATCCCTAACTTATAAGTAAGTAATTTTTTATCTTATATAATTAACCCTCTATTGTTAGACATGTAGTTGCTTCTAATGTTTGTTCTTGCAAACACTTCTGCAAAGGATATCCTTGCATATATATGTTTTTATATTGTGAATATATAAAATATACTTCTGGAAATGAATTTCCTGAGTCAAAGGGTATAGGCATTTTACAATGTGACAGATGTTGCCAAATATCCCTTTTAACTGAAATTCAATTTCATCAGTTTATACTTCTTCCAAAATATATACATAGGTTTTTTCTAACATCCTTACCAATAATATCTTTAATTCTTGGTTAGGCTGTTTAATTTCATGATTATTATCCCTAAATGTTTTTCCTCTTTGAATTGCTTGTTCATGTTCACTTTTTCCTAGTGTGTTTTCTTCTCATTTAAGTATTTTCATATTATACTAAATAAATTATTCGTTCATGTCCTATTTGGAATTGGTCACAATACTTATTTATATGCAATTACTGGTGAGTAGAGGATACTGTTAAATTTTTTTTAACTTAGTTTAACAAATCAAATTGTTGAATAAAATTTGTCTAACATAAAACTGGATAACTTCTCAAGAGAAAAATGAACTTGACATTCATTGGATGTCTGCTTTGTGTTAGAAACTCTGCTATGTGTAGTCACATACATTTTCTGTCCAAATCTTTTCAGAAACCTAGTTAAGTGGTTATTTTTAATCTCAGTGTTAGAGATGAAGAAACGAAGTCAAATAATTTAAGCAAATTGGTCAAGAACACATAGCAAGTAAATAGAAGAACTAAGAATTTAACCTGCACCTTCCTGATTCTAAAATCTGTGTGTTTAAACGTTCGATCATAATTTATAACATCAACTATGTCTTACTCATAGAAGGCAATCAATAACATTGACTTGAAAAACTGAATGAATATTAGCAATATTGTCAAGTAGATCAGCTTGACAGAAAAGTATCCAAATAGCTTGGCAATGAGTCCACTGTCAATTAGATATACTGTCTCTGAGATAGAATGGACTGAGCCAGTGTCAGGCATCTCCTTCCATTCCAGTAAGTATTGTGAGGAGCGCCGAGAGAATTAACACATGCTAAGGGAAAATTTTTACTCCTGAAGTGGTCTGTTTAGAAGAACTACATCAAGAATGTGTGTACAACATATTAGGAAACATCTGGCTGTATTGCAAGCCTAAATTTATTTATTTTGTAGCCTCACTACCCTAACCTCTAAGTAGGTGGTTGAGCATTAGTGAATAATAAGGCTATATTTGAATTGATGCTGCTGACAACTCTATCTGCTTATTTTGCCTTATAGAGGCAATCATGTTGTTTACACAGGGGAAAAGAGAGAGAGGACTAATGTTTTTGTACAAAATAATTTTCCAGGATACAATTTCTCAGAATAAAAATCTTATAGAAATTGATGCATATTTTTATCCACCAATCAATTGAACAATATATACCAACACAAGAGAGAATCTAAGCTACCTACTCCACTAATTTACCCTTGCCTCTCAATTTGAATATACAATTGCATTTTACTTTTGTACAAATATAGGTGGGAAGCAGCAAAAAAGGTATTCCATAAATTGGTAAAATAGGAAACTGAAAAGGATATGTTCCTAAGAAACTCTACCAGTTACTACCAGTTACTACCTTTGCCATTTAGTTGATCTAAATGAGTGATTTTATCATGTTTGAGGAAACTATTCCATAAACATCTTCTATTGAATGTCACATATACATAGCTTTTACTAAAAATTCTAAAGTCATTTGACAAGCATAGAATATTTTTGGTTAGGATAAAATCTAGACCACTGGTTCTCAACTCTGGCTGTGCATTAGAATATCTGTTGATGGGGCCCTGGTACCTTATTGTTTGAAAAGTCCACCAGATTAGCTTTTTACATGCAGCCATAGTTGAGAATCACTAATCTTGTATTAGGAGAGTTTTAAAACATTTTTCCCCAAACATAATTCTACAGCAAAATGAAAGGTTCAGAGAGACTTGGTCATGGCTTTGTTTTTATCTCATAGTTGCAACTAAATTTTACTCTTTTAAGTCACTGCAGGAGATCATTGTTTCCAGCAGTTGGATCATTTTCACTTTATTGTTCTCCCAATTATTATATGAAGAACAAGAGTTCATTAAATTTATGTTACAGGCCTGCATATCAATTTAAAATAAATGTATAAACAAGCAAGCCACAAATTTAACCGTTTCTTAAAATTTTAAGGCAAATATATTTGTGTAATCAAAATGATATTCTCTTTTCCCTTTCTATGCTTAACAATTCTCTACTCTACATTTCACTTTCTCTATGAAACTATGATTATAAATAAGAAAATAAATATAAAGCATGTTATATATATATATATATAATTTCATGATCACTTAATGATTAACTGTTATTTTTGTCATAATAGTTCTTTGCACAAATAAGAGGTTAAATATATGGATTATCTAATAAAATTTTATGTAAATGACAGTATACACAGGCACATTATATTATGAACAATGGTGTGACAGTTTTGTCTTTAGCTTGGAGATGAGGAACATTTTAAAAAAAGATTTTTCAAAGAAACAGGAGAAACAGCTACCATCCTGTCCAAAATGGGGGATGTGTCCAGGCATGAATGCTCTAATATTTATTAATAAATATAATTTTTACAGTCATTAATAAGTCAAAATGATAGAGAATTAAGTAAGCTCTTTAATTTATACAAGTATGTACACATAACATTTTATTTCAATAAGATATTCATAGAAGGTATTATACATGTTAGAGCTAATTTAATCATCTATATTAAAAAGCTGGGTTAGGGCAGGAATAGAAAAATAAATTAAATCAAGTAACCAGTGTATGGCCAGTTACTAACCATTTGTTCCTCAGTACTGAGTAGCTTGACTAAAGTCTACTGCTGTGGTTTTCAAGCTGACTTGGATGTGCATAAACATGGTTTAATTCAGTCCTGTATTTGATAAGAAAAGCTCAAAGCAATTTGATACACTTATTTGCCAAAGTAGAGACTGACCAAACTAACTCCTTAGAAGAAATAAAGACATTTCTCTCTCAGTATAGTCATGAACAGTTACTAGATCTAGGAGAGATTAGAAAACAAACTATCCAATACTTTCAATGGTTTGATACAATGTCTTTAAGGAAAATGTTGGATTCAACAGTGTTGCCTGCGAGGTTGGCAGCACCACTGTATTTCTACCTTCACCGTGAAACAGACTTAACTTCATTTTCTGCTCTTGCTGAACTCCATTTCAGATTCATACAAATTGTATAAATACAGAGTCCATCTATGGTCATTCCTCCCTTGTTCCTCTTCCAAATGGAAAGCCCTTGAAGAATGTATTATGAGTATGGAGACCATGTGCTAGCTACTATTACAATCATCTACGTTGATCGTTTGACTTGTTGCAAATTACTATGTATCTTTCCCTCAGTTAGTAATATTTTCTTACATAGAAATTCTTTCTTCACAATTTTTCCATGCACTTTTTAGCGTTCCAGACAACGGTGTGTTGAAGAGATCATGAAATACATGGCCAATTCCTTCCAATGATGAAAGATTATATATGTAGCCATTGACACACCACAGGTCTAATTAAGAAAACATAGGCTACTAGTGTGAGTCTATCACAGAGAGGTGGCATTCTTCCAAGGTAATAATATTCATGCTATTATCCAGATAACCCATCTGGATCCATCTTTTCTGAACAGTAAGTGCATCTGTAAAACTGGCAGACTTTGAGTCGGCACAATGCCATACAAACATATGGACAAAAATGTAAACAAGCCAAAGATGAGCAACAAGAAATTTGTTTAATAAAGTAGGATTTCCAGTATAGTTGCCTTCTGCTAGTTTATGTCTCCAAATTAGAAGAATTGCGGTTGTACATCCTCTGAACTAAAGATTAAACTCAGAGTACACTGAAGTTAATGAAACTGTATGTGTGTCTGTGTGCGTATGGGTATACATAAAGCAGTCATATAGATACATTTCTATGTGGGTAAAAATGTAAATCCGAGAAGGAAAGAGTCTAGCATCACAGAGAAGGATGAAAGGTCTTTGTCATATATGGTTTTTCTTCAATTTTAGTATATGGTCAATGACCTGTACATTTATATGCTTCTTTGAAACCCCATTTAAGAAAAAAGTACAGCTTGAAAAGTTAATTGTATACAATAAAAATGTCGGAAAGTTGTAGAAGTAGGCATCTGCCAAGATGAGAAACTCAAGGTTATATTTGTTTTCCAGTCCCCTCTAAACTAATACATACACAAATTGGCAAGGAACGTATATAAAACTCATCTTCTGAAGTTGTTAAATGATGATCTTCTATCCCCACCAACCAGATATCTTGATTCATTTGGCACAGGTGAGGAAGATTAAATTATTATGTTCCAGGAAACTATTGTTTACACATTCAAATTATTCTAACGCACATTGAGGATTGTTGTCAAATAGGATTGAGCGCAAACATTTTACACACACAAAATGTTTATTTGAGGTTTCTTACTGGCCCTTCAGTAGCAGATCCAATGATAATATTTTACCTCTTTCAAAACAGCTTCCCATTTTCTTTTTCAAGACTTTGTTAAGATTCTGAGAGAGACTGAAGGTAGGAATATAAATTTTACCTTTGGTCTTTGTTCGACACACACACAAATACATAGACACCAAAATAACTCGATGTCTCTTTTAGAGAAATTACAACTTGACTTTTCTGGTCCGTGTGACTTCAATTAAAGATTTATGCCAAACTGCTTACCCTTTAGTTATTATTTTGCTGTGGCTCTAAATTAGGATTAATAGGGAAGAGAATACATAGATATAATTTATATGGCTTGGATAAAAGTAAGAGGGTCAGAATCTGATCTGAGACACTCCAGAACCATTAAACCTAAAGGAATAGACTGAAATCCTTGGTTGATGGTCTAATTGCACACAGCAGAACAGATGAAATGAAACAGAAAAATAATTACTTAGGCACATATCCAAAACGTTTTAGACCACAAATTTTAAAAAATGATATGCTAAATTATATGTTTCCAAGATCTATTATAGCTCTTCACCATCATACTGAGAATTTAAATTATGAAAATTAATTAATTCATAAATCTCAGCAGAGCAATAATTGCCCCCAATTTAGCTGGTAAAGATGACTTAATCATATATTTTGACTAATAATTTTATATTTGTCTCCTGAAAAATCAATGCAGTTTATTTTTGTTTTTACTTATTTTAATTGTTTAATTCAACATGTACCTCTTGGAGTTCAGATTTTATCTGGGAGGTATGTTTGACAAATGAAGCATTTGCCACATTATTGCAACTCTGAAACTACAGGAATTCAGCATTTGGAAATAATAGAACTGAAGGACAGTTCAGGTTTCTTTTTCTCATTTATGTAGATGTTCTATTCTAAAACTCTGAGGCTAAGAAACATTTTAAGTTTGTTTGCTTTTTGATTCTCCTCTTCAGATGCTGTACCTTTAATGTTTTCATCGTGTTGCAAGCATACTTGGTATCTAGAGAATTTCTTGAGACTTGATGCCATGCCATACATTTCCTGCTGTGATTCCACAAAATGAATAAGGTCCAGGGATAGTGTTAGGACCTTTGGAAGGAATATTGGAATTGCTCTCCTGAGGTGCACAAGACATGCCATGGGAATGTTCATTACACTTGTTCTTCAACTTACAGGCACAGCCAGTATGCTTTAGCCCTTGTCTTTCCCCCTCCTGACATTACTTCATTCCCTGTCTAGCGTAGTTTCCATGGACTGTCATTCTACTATCTTTACAATAGTCTCCGCCCCCTTTCTCTTTATCCTTTCACTGCATACATCTGGCAAGAAGCCAGTCTTGCCAGGACCACCATGTGTGTCTTTGTAGGTTGTTCACAGGCTGTGCTACTTAGATTACAATGTGAATGTTTCTCACTAGGGTACTTCTATGAATAACTTCATGATCATTTGCTATCTCCATACCCAGGTCTAACTTAATATTCTCTGTAGTATCTTCTGATTGCTAAATATGAGATAAAACTCACACAACCATACCACCTGCTTCCAATACAGGTTTACAGTCTCCAAACTAAATTGGGCCATAAATGCTACCAAACACTTCTATTTCCCTCATCCTCTCTCTCCCATTCTCCACAGTGGCTATTCTCCATTATCCTGGAATCTCTGCTTCACCACCTATGACCATCACCCCTCCCCGCTCTTTGATTAGATTAAGAAAATTACAAAAAGTATAAGAAAGATATTCCACTACGGTATTACCATGAGTTCTAGAATATTATTAGTATGTCTTCCTCCTCCTCACTTTTTAGAATCAAAGCAATATCCTGTATCCTTTGTAACAATAATCTTTTCACCTATAATCTGCCTCCAATTCATTCCCTCATTCAGGGGGAAAAAAAGGAAAAGGAGGTCAAGAAAGCAAGAAAAAGAAAGGAAGGAAGAGAGAAAGAGAAAGGAACTGGCAGAAAAAGAAGGAAAGAAGGAAGGGAGGGAGGCAGGGAGAGAGAAAGGAAGAAATTTCACTCACTCCACAGTCTCATAATTTTTACAACCTAACTTTATGACTGGGTTATCTATTCTCAACGTCTTAACTAAATTGCCTCCTACTTATTCTTAATCCCACTAACCCTGGCTTCAGCTAATTCCATGAAAAAATTGCCTATACAAAGGTCACCTAGAAATTCTTTGTCGTGTACCTAGTGGATACTTCTCTACATTTACCTCTTTTGACTTCTCTGTTGTATCTGTCAGTGTTGATCATTCTGTCCTTACAATGCCTTCTTTAGATTATATGATCTAAAGAGATCACGTTCTCCTAGTTTTTCGTCCTCTAGGTTGCTTCATCACTTTCATGGGCTCCTCATTTTCTTCCCTTCCCTTAAATGTTATTGTTTTCGCAAAGTGCATTCTAAACCCTCTTTTTTCTGCATACTCTTCATTTCCACACCGTCAATATACTGATGATGTCCTAACCTTTAACTTCAGCCTACATATCTATTCTCAGTTACAGAGGCAAGTACACATCTCTCAAGCAGACATATTCATGAGTGCTCTAGTAGATGCATAACACTTAACATGCCCCAAATTAAATTCCTTCGACTCTTACTCCTTATTTTGTTCCTTGTTCATTATAACACAATGAATGGCATTTTAAGGTACCCAGTGACCCCAGTAAGAAGTAACCTGGCTTTTTTTGTCTTCATACCCTTCCTCCACAATGATTCACCAAGCAGTCATTTTTCCTGTTTCTTATCTATATAATCTGTCCCTTATTTGCTTCCCCTGCTCCCACTGCCTTTGTTCATCTTGTTTCAGCCAGAATGACTCCAGTAGCATTTTCTCTACATCCACTACTGTCCCCATCATCTTCCCCCACTGTCAGCCAAAGTCAACATTCCAAATCTTCATTATAATAAGGCCACCCTCAGTTCCTTAGACTTCCCATGCTCTCTCACATCCAGGCCTTTGTGGTTCCTCTGGCCTGGACACTATAAACCACCAACCACACTTCTTCTTCCAGCTAATGTCTAGTCATTGTTCACAGCTCCCACTTCTGGGAAGTTCTCTCCTGAATCTCAAAGCATGTTTTAGAGTTTTCCCTTACATATTCCCTTATTATTTACCTCATTTATGGTACTTAACACCAGTGGTTTTTAATTATCTATTTAATTGCTTGATTTTCTGTTTATTTCTCCCAGGTTACATACGGCTTTTGGTCTCTGCCTACATTTCTGGTCTCCTTGATCAACATGTTAGCCATTCAGGCCTTCTTTCTTCTTGGATCACTAGACTCCCAGCCACCCCTGAGTCTTTTCCTTTGCTGTTCTCAAGACAGAAATATCTCCTCCCCCAATTTGCTTAGTTAACTCCTCCTTGTCCTTCATATATTGAGATAAACTTTACTTCTTCAGGAAAGCCCTATCTAATCTGCCAGACTGGCACTGATCAACCTTTTATTTTATAAATAAAATCAGACTTTAAAGTTACACACTTCTTGGGAGTTTGAGATTGGCAGATACTAACTACTATATATAAAATAGAAAAACAGCAAGGACCTACTGTATAGTACAGGGAACTATATTCAACATCTTGTAATAGCCTATAATAAAAAAGAATATGAAACCGAATATGTGTATGTATATGTATGACTGGAACATGATGCTGTATGCCGGAAACTGACACATTTCAATAAAAATGTTATATGCTTCTGTGGATTATTTGATTAATGTCTATATGCTCCACAAAACTGTAGGCTCCAGGAGAATGGACATCTCTAGTACCTATCATGTAAATTGATCAATTAATAAGTAACTGAATATACGCTATGTCTGCAAAACCTTCTGTTAAGTAAATATTCTCAAAGAAGGTAACATGTTAGCCTCCAATCAAGCATAAATAACTATACAGATTATCACCTTTGAAAAAATCTACATGCTCCTGAAGGAATGATGCATAGGACAGGCAGGGACATTTAAATAATAGAAGAAAGAGGCAAGTGAGTCCAGGTCATGGTTGTAAAGCTCGGAGAAGTCACCACTAGGAGGGCATCAAAATGTTTTCTCATTTGTAAAGTGAGAATCATACTAGTACCTACCTCATAGGATAGTTGTGAAGATCAAGTATTTAGCATATGCATATAACTAAATGAGCAGTCAGTAAGTGTTATGCACTCAATTTCCTTCAATGAATATAAACTGTAGTGAGCATAAGCAACATAATGGAATCAGGCACTCAAGTGAAGAAGTTCAAGAGTCTGATAAGAGGATGTTGGCTGCAAACTCCAGCAGCTGAATTTGGGCCTCATTTTGAGTGCTAAAAACAGATCTAGTTCATCACATCGAAATGCTACCATGCTTCCAGAATGATTAACTTGAAATATGCTTCATTCAAAAAAGTAATAATTTATACCTGGTATTTCTTTTTATTGCTCCATTTTCAAACATGGTACAGATGGGGTAAACACACCACAGACCAGGCTTTTGTATACTAGGCTTTAATGGCTTTGAAGAATTTTACAATCGTATTCAATAGGGCTTTGTTTTGGTTTTAGTTCTTGGACTTTTAAGTAAATTCCAGCAGTGGGAAATTGTCATAATGAATGCCTGACACCATATGGTTATATTTGGATTTGTGTATATACTTCTTATGTATAAAACATTATTGTATTAATTGCCTTGCTTTCACTTTTTACCATGTAAAGAGCTTTCTATACCAGCATACAGAACTCTGCTCCATTCTTTTTAATGGAGGCATACTATTCCATTGTACTGATGAATTTTATTTTATCTTTAATTTGTTTAATTAGTCTAACCACCATCTTGATGACTCATTTACAGTTTTTTTTTGGTATTTCAAACAATGTTCAGTGAACATACTGACAATCATATCTTATCATACTTTTGTGAGTATAATGAAGGAGTAACTTCTAAACAATGGGTTTGCTGAGTCAAAGGTATATGTTTTGGTTTTCATTTTGAAGTACACTTAGTAGTTGCTTGTCGAATAAATAAATGCATGACTGAATGATTTTGGAATACATATATCAAAAGATTTTGAGGTAGGCATGTGAGGACTTCCACATTTGCCCACCTTAGTGGTTTTTTTTTTTCATTGTTCATAAATTTATGTAAAGGGCATGCTTATCTGGTTACCCCAAAATGGTTCAAGCTCAATATTGCTTAATAAATCTGCTGTTATTGAAATATTTCAGTACTTCTAACATCACCCCCTTTTAATATTTTCTTCATCTTTCCCAAATCCTGAATGCCTGAAGGGAGAGAAAATTCCTGACAAATGTGGACATCAGTTCAGCTGTTAGCATTTTTCACAACTTATTTTTGAAAGAATGCCCCTCCACCCACATACTCCATCCCTTTATTTACTTCATTTACTTCATCTACCTCCTTATCTTTAATTACTATATTTACCCTCCAAATCTGAGCATTTGGATATCTTTAGAGAGAGAATGTCATAAAATTTGCATGGCCCATGTTCTCAGTAGTATGTCATTCCGTTAGGTTGGGATAATTGGGAAAATGCTGAAGAGCAGAAAGTCACCAGATACATTATGTAATTCTGAGGAAGAGTAAATCTGGGCAAATGTTCTTTTTTAGCCACACATTCTACCTGACTAGAAATGAACATAAATAGACTACAAAGAGAGAGAAAGGAGGAAGCTTTATAAGAGGGTAAATAAAAGATCTGGGCTCATCTTAAAACAGTCATCGAGTAAATATGCAGTAGCCAAAGCAAAGCAAGTGATGTGCCCTTCCTTCCTTCCATACAGAACACCATGGTGCCCTTGATGATTTGTTTTACACTTCAAAGCTGCCTTTAATATCCCTTGAAACCTAATTTCACTGAGAAGAGTGTGTGCTTGGGGATAGAGATGTTGAGATAGCATTTGCTGGGGAAAAGCTCTGTATGCTATTCTCTGAGCCTTACCTCCTTGTAGAGTGGGATCTTCTTCTAACTGAAGATGTGTATACCCTATAAAGCAATCGTACCCACCCCTAGTAAGTATTATTGACAGTTTGTGCCTTCACTGGGATTTCTTGTGGAAAAGCAGGCTCATCTTGTCCTCTACTCCCATCTGAGGGTGTAAGTCTGCAATTTCCCATTTTAGCCACTAGATGGCAAATGTGCAACAATAAGCCAAAATGCCGCTGTATTTTCAGAACCCCTACAGAGAATTCAAGTAATTTGAGAATTAAGTCAGTAAAAAGTGAAATATAGCTGTTTTGAGACACCATGCAATGACTGTATCAGTGAAATAAGGAGTAAGTTGAAACTACTACATGCAAATATGATGAAGACATCTCTTTGGCAATTTGTTAGTATATTCTTAAAGACAAGTGTTCATATTCGTCCGTTGCTTCACTAGAACTACCTCAATTTCAAAATCAAAAGGTATAATTAGTAGTTCAGAACAAAAGCCATATATTGCAAGTGGGTAATGGAGTTCCTCTTGGATATATTTCTAGGCTCACTTTATAAGATACTTGTTGGGATTTAAAATGACTTCATCAGGCTAGGTATCTATCAGATTCCCTAGCTTTATGGAAAGATTTCGTAAGAATGTCTAACTTGCCTATGTATAGTCCTACTATTTGACCCAGTAATTTCATACCTGGGAGACTATTTAAGCCAACAATGCCAAGAACAGAAAAAAATATTTATAGTCTGTTCCTTACAGCATTATAATATATGAATATCAGAGACAACTAAAATGTCTGATAATTGGGGAAAATTAAGAAATTTTTGATGTTTCCATGTGATGGAATATTATGTCTTTATTTTAAACTATGTTCATTAAAATTTTATAATAATACAGAACATATTTATAGTGTAAATGGTTAGAAAACAAGATTTTAGATGTTTATATGGTATATTTAAAAATACTATGCTTAGAAGAATGACTAGAGGAAAATATACTAAAACATTATGAATTGCTGTTGAGGAGTGAACCTGTGGATTATTTTCTTTTCTTCCTATTTTTCCTTACTTTCCAAATAGTCTTCAATTTTTTCTGAATGATCTGTCATAAACATGTTTCATAATCTGAAAAATAAAGCAAATATTTTAAAAGGGGGAAAAAGTATATTATTAGGCAAAGGCAGTTCAGCATATTTAAGACAGAATCAAAATATGAGAGAAGTTGGTGTTTTAATTTTTCTGTAATGATGTAGTTTTAGCGGGGGGGGGGAGGACATGAAGTAATGACATCTTGAGATAAATAACTTCCACCTGTTCAAGCAAAGCTAACTTATTGCAAGGGAAGTATGTATTCACTCTCTTTAGATTCATGAGTTTATTTCTAGAAAAATCTGAATTGCGGCAAAGAGGTAAAGTAACACTACCCTTTGTATTACTGGAGATACAGTTGTGAATGAAATAACTGTTAAGGGACAAAAATAATAGGCAAATAACCAAATAAATATACAATTTGGGAGGAAAGGGAAGAAAGTTATTTATATATCTTTTTAAAAACTCACATTAAAGGTGGCCCGAATAAGAAAAAAAATACTTTATGCAATTTCAGATTTCTAAGCAATGAACCTAATTCCACATTCATATTGATTAGGTAGGATTGTAAAGTTTAAGGAAGTTATTTAATATTGTCAGCCTAGTATAAATAATCTGTCTTTATAATTTTTTTAAAAAGACATTTTACTTAAATTTTTAATGATACTCTTAAAGCTTTATTTAATAATATACAACTTTCTCAAATAAACAATACACAAAAATGATTGGCTCAACTAGTTATAGGTCTGCAATCTGTTATACACAATTTCAAAATCAATAAAAGCTCTGGAAACTGCAAGTTTTATTCACAAAGCATTGGTGGCAAAACTTAATCTACCTAAACTAATCTGACCACAAAACCTGACCTGAGCTGATGTGAGTCTATTTATGTTTTTTATTTATTCCATCTAGTATAAATATTCCTAAGTCTTATTTCAGAAATATTTATGTATTTGATTATGTGGTGCTATCCCATATCTAATGAGTGATGTGACATAATATACATCATATGCACCTATTACCTTCCTAAAATTGAAAAGCTTCTATGCTGTGAGAAACATCTGTCCACAAGAGAGATAAGCAACTGAGGACTTAAATTATGGTTATCTTCATAAGTCCACTTGAATTCTCCACCTCTTGTTTGAGTCAGAAGACTCAAGTCACAGTGTGCTAGAATCAGTAAATTAACTTGCTGTGTATCAGCCTAAGCAAATTAGGCAATTCATAATAATACTTTTGATATTTTATTGCATTGGACAACAAAGGAAAGGTGAGATATAAGATAAAGGGCCAATATCACGACATAAAAATTGAGAAAACCACCAAAAACTCAATTAAGAGGAAATGGACAAAAGGCATGAACAGACAGTTCATTCAAAAGATGTAACAGTTAGCCTTAGACTTACAAAAATATGGTAAACTCCACTGATAAAAAAAAAAAAATGCAAACCAAAGCTCTACTGAATAACATTTTGCACCTCTTAGTTGTTTGGCAAAAATTCAAAAGCTTGACAGTAAGCTTGTTGACAAGGTCATGGGAAATGTTCACTCTCATACTGCCAATGGGAATGCAAAATGGTGCAAATCCTATGATGGTAAATTCAGCAATAGCTAACAGAAGTAACTATATATTTGCCCTTTGAATCAACAACCCACTTCTAGGCATTTCTCCATTGATTTGGGGGAAAAGACATATGCACAATTTTATTCACTGTGGCATTATTTATAATCATAACATATTGGAAACAACCTAAATGCCCACATTTGGAAGATTAATTGAATAAAATATGCTACATCTAAGCTACAAAAAAAAAAAAAAGAAAATATCAATTGAGTACTTTCCAGAATATGTCATTAAGTGAAAGAAACAAGTTACAAAAGACTGTGTAGTGTGCATTATATTTTGTGTAAGAAAGAAGGGAGAATATGAAGTGTCTGTCATATTTCTCACAAAAAGAGACACAGGAAAGACAAACCAGAAACGAATTAAATTGGCACCCTCAGCATATGGGTAGTGACAGTGTAAGAGCAATAGAGAAGAGAATGAGACTTCTTCGAGTATCTTGTTAACATGTAGTTTTGGTTTTCAAGTCATGTGAATAATTTACATATTCAAAAAATGAAATTTAATTAGCAAGAGTAGAAAAAAGTTAAAATCAAAGATAAGTAAATGGATGTAATTATTAATCAAATTAATTACAAAACCACACACAGAATTAAACCAAGTAACATTTGACTATATTACTCTGACTATACATCCTCACTGGAATATATTCTAAGGAATCAAAAACTGCAAAGACATCAAGAACTTTACTTAGGTTTTTTGTTGGCAGTGGTATGCAGTAGTAATCATAAAACTATTTTGTGCAAACTATAAAATTGAGCAAATGACTGAATATGTTAATATTTTGGTGGAAACAGGCCTCTAAAGGTGGAAAAAAATACAAATATGGAATGGCAATGTAGAAGAACCCTCTGATATTGGATTATAACTAGAGTATGAACTCATGAATTAAAAGTCTTGCCCAATATAAGGTCCTAGAAGCAATGATATCCCAGGAGCAATAAGAACACCTATTGCTCATATCTTGGTTTCTAAATGTTACTATATGTTATTAAAATGTTACTAAAAAGAAACATGACTCCTTGGAGAAATAACTGATTTCAGGTCTGGGGAGGGAAAGTATAAGGTGAGCTAGTAGTATCTTTTTGAACTACAAAAGGAGAGATATCAAAATGAAATGAGGACCAATATGAAGAGGAATCCACTGGATCATTTTTGAAACAATTTTACCATTAAAATAATAATAATAGGAATAAACCCGACCAAGGAGGTGAAAGACTTACACACTGAGAACTATAAAACATTAATAAAAGAAATTAAAAATGATTTAAAGAAATGGAACAATATCCCATGCTCTTGGACTGGAAGAATTAATATTGTTAAAAGGCCATACTACCCAAAGAAATCTACAGATTTAATGTGATACCTATCACATTACCCAGGACATTTTTCACAGAACTAGAACAAATAATCCTAAAATTTATATGGAATCACAAAAGACCCAGAATTGTGAAAGCAATACTGAAGAAAAAGGACGAAGCTGGAGGAATAACCCTCCCAGACTTCAGACAATACTACAAAGTTATGCCGCATGTAAATCAATGAAGTTAGAACACTCCCTCACACCATACACAAAAAGACACTCAAAATGGCTTAAAGACTTAAACATAAAACAGGACACCATAAATCTTCTAGAAGAGAATATAGGCAAAACATTCCCTGACATAAATCATAGCAATGTTTTTGTAGTCAGTCTACCAAAACAACAGAAATAAAAGCCAAAATAAACAAATGGGACCTAATTAAACTAATAAGCTTTTGTGCAGCAAAGGAAACCATAAACAAAATACAACTTATGTGCCAGGAGAAAATAATTGCAAATAACGTGACTGGCAAGGGCTTAACTTCCAGAATATATAAACAGCTTATACGACTCAATAACAGCAACAAAACCAATCCAAAAATGGGCAGAAGACCTAAACAGACATTTCTCCAATGAAGACATACAAATGGCCAATAGGCACACAAAAAGATGCTCACTATCGCTATTTATCAGAAAAATGCAAATCAAAACTACAATGAGGTATCAACTCACACCAGTCAGAATGGCCATCATTCAGAAGTCCACAAATCATAAATGCTGGAGGGGATGTGGAGAAAAGGGAACCCTCCTACACTGCTGGTGGGAATGCAGTTTGGTGCAGCCACTGTGGGAAACAGTATGGAGATTCCTCAAAAGACAAAAAACAGACTTACCATATGATCCAGCAATACCACTCCCAGGCATATATCCACAGAGAACCTTAATTCAAAAATATACATGCACCCCATTGTTCATAGCAGCACTATTTACAATAGCCAAGACATGGAAACAGCCTAAATGTCCATCAACAGATGACTGGATAAAGAAGTTGTGGTGTACATATACAATGGAATACTACTTAGTCATAAAAATGAATAAAATAATGCCATTTGCAGCAACATGGATGGACCTAGAGGTTATCATACTAAGTGAAGTAAGTCAGAGAAAAACAAATATCACATGAATATGTGAAATCTAAAAGAAGGATACAAATGAACTTATTTACAAAATAGAAACAGACTCACAGACATAGAAAAGAAGCTTATGGTTACCAAAAGGGAAAAGAAGGGGAGGGATAAATTAGGAGCTTTGGATTAACAGATACAAACTACCATACATAAAATGGATAAACAACAAGGTCCTATGGTACAGCACAGGGAACTATATTCGATACCTTGTAATAACTATAATGAAAAAGAATATATATATATATATATATATATATATATATATACACACACACACACACACACACACAGATATATATGTGACTGAATCACTATTCTGTACACCAGAAACTAACACATTATAAGTCAACTATACTTTAATAATAACAACAACAACAACAATAATAATAATAGCAATGGGTTGAAATACATTGAATAAACAACTCATGAATATATAGTGGCATTATGAAAGGGGAGTAGGGGGAAGTTCTTTATAGAAAATTCTAATGTAAAAACACAGAATTGGAAAACCAACATTTTACAAAAAGCACAGTAATAATTGTTTCAGTCAAGAATATCAAGTTATCAATGGACAAAGGCTTGAAGAACAAAACTTTCACACAGTCTACAAGTATTACCTGACAGATTACGTAATAATTACAAAGGAGAACACTACGTCTATAAGAGAAATCTGTTGGACACCATGTTAACCAAGTAATCAAACTTATCATTACCAATAATGGACATAATTACTTCCTGATGTGATGTACTAAGGAGGATGAAACATCTTCTATGTGGTATTTCTGTCAAAAATGTTCATACTAAATCTGATCATGAAGGAACAATCAGACTAGTCCCAATTGATAAACAATATACAAAACAACTGGTCTGGACTCCTCAAAAATGTCAGTTTCATGAAAAACAAATTAAAAGAGAAAATGGCTAGGGAATTATTCTAGATTTGAAAAAGCTAAAGAGGCATGTCAAAACTTCTTTGATTGGATTCTGAATCCAGAAGTAAACATCTATAAGGGACAATTGAGGAAACGTAGGTATGGCTTGTATATTAGACAATAGTATTATATTAATGTTAAAGTTTTTGAGTGTGATTATTATACTGTGTTTATGCATGTCCTTGTTCTGAGAGGTTACATGTTGAAGAATTTAGGAGTGCATTGTTACAAAACAGACAACATAATCTCAAAGTAAGCATGAAATACATTTGGTGGTTTGGGAACACACACATACAGAAAGAGAGAGAGAAAGAGAGCGTGCACAAATGTGAAATCATCTTATGTTAATAATTAGTAAATCTAGGTGAAGGGTATGTGGTAATTCATTGTATTATTCCTGCAACTTTTGCATAGGTTCAATATTTTTCAAAATAAAAGTTGTAGGGAACATATAGGTACGAGTTATATGTAGTCTGCTGATGCCCTCACTACCAGATGGTACATTACAATGAAAGCTAGTACCAGGCTGAATTCTGCCACACACTATCAGGCAAAAAAAAAAAAAAAAAGTCATACAATTGGTTCTTCTGTATTATTTGAAGTCTTCATCATTTACCTCCTTACTTAGACAATGCTTTTGCATGAGTGATGGAGGTTTCACTTTATCTTGTAGTAATCTATAATGACAAAGAGTATGAAAATGAATACATGTACGTATATGTATGACTGAACATTATGCTGTACACCAGAAGTTGACACAACATTGTAAACTGACTATACTTCATTTAAAAAAAAAAAGATAGATGCACCAATGTTCTGATGGCAGAATCAGCAAATCTTCTAATTGCATCAGACAACAGATTCCCATATTAAGTATGGAGGCTGGAGATAGAGGATTGGCTGGTGGTCCAGTGTCTTAGGTTAGTGAGTTTCTTTGAAGTTGTTAGTTGGCTGAGACTTCCAGATCCTTGTACACAAGGGTGGAGGTTCCTGTACAACTTTCTGGCCAGCTAAAATTTTGAACTATTCGAATATCATCAATAAAAACTTATTTCTTATGCTAATTAAAGAACCCTACATTGTACATTTACATAGAAATACTTGAAAAACTTGAAACATATCCTTGGAATGAAACTATCCCCAAGAATGTGGATCCCTTAAAGGAGTACTCCAGATGTTAACTAACTGCATCTGGTTTATACATTAATGTTGATCCACACCCATATTTTCATTACATGATTTATATCGAAGTATTTTAAAGTAAATTGTGGTCAAAATTATATAAATCCAATGTTTTACTTTTGGCAAATAATCATATTCCCTTTTCTAAGTATGATATTTGCTATCCTAGGTTGTTCACTTATTCATGAATTGATTCATTTATTGATTTATGAACTTATGAATTCAATATTAAAAACATGTTTACTGAGTGGTTATTATGTATTAGATATTGTGCCATGTGTTAAAGACACAAATAGAGATCAGACATAGTACTTGTCATCAAACTGATGGTAGAAGCTGTGATATATAAAATGTGCTAAGTTCTATAAAGAAAGAATCAGGGACTGTTTCACAGAGAAGCTGACCTTTGCTTTGGTTCTTCAAGGACAGGAAGACAGGCAACAGGTGGGTAAGATGAGGAAACACATTCTGGAAATAGGAAACTGGATATGCACTGACCAAAAGGGTTGTGGCAAATTCAAAGAATTGTGAATAGTGTGATGTGATTGGAGCAAATGCTGCATGAAAGAAAGAAGGTTAGAAAAATAAATTGGGGTCAAATTGTGATGTCCCATTTTGTGTCATTTTAAATCACTTAGGTAATTAGGTTTATTTATTTATGGAGGGTACTAGGGATTGAACCCAGGGTCTCATGCATACTAAACATGTACTCTACCACTTGAGCTATACTCTCCCCACTAAATCACTTAGATTTGATGCCTAACTCAATCAGTGTTTTGCAAACTTGCCTATTTATGAAAATCACTTGGTACTTACAAACAATATGGATTCCTATGTTCCGCCCATAGAAATTATGCCTAGGTAAGACTGAAGTGTATCTCTGATAAGCGTTAAACAGGCTCTCCACACATAGGGAGAGTCATAACGTGGCAAGTTTGGGAAATAATATTTTGTACAAAGTTTATCCCATTTTTCTGTTTGATATATTGCACTTCCAGAAGATATCTCACTCGAGAAACAAACAGGAGTCTGCTGATTTATATTTTATTTATTTCTAGAAATCACTGCTTTAGGCAGCAGAAGGGGAATGCAATATTCAAATTCATGTTTTAGAAATATAATTGGCAATAGTGTGAAGGATATTATGACCATGGAAGAATTGAGGCAGAAAGCCAACTTAAGAGCCCTCTATACGAGATCAGGTAGAATGTAATGAAGGCTTCCGTGAGGTCTCAGCAATCTGTGAGGGAACAGATTGAAGCTGCACTCAGAAAGTACAATGCACTGCGTGAGCTTTGGCTGTGAGATGTAAGAGAGGAGGTTCTGAGATGACTCCTAGGTTTTAGTTTTGGTGACTAGGTGGAGGGTGAATACATTAATTGAGAAAAGAAAAATGGTGATGTAAAGTGGCAAGCTTGGTATGACAGTTCAGTTTGAGGTGACTCCAGTATACATAGGCAGAGTTTTCCCATAGATAATTGAAAATAAAAATCTGGAACTCAAGAGAGAGGGGCTGAAAATACAAAATTACTCATCACTTATTTCTAGGCCAAGGGTTCTTAATCCAGGCTTTAGGAGTATGTGAAACTGCAAAAAATGTATGTACAATATTATACACACACACTTTTCTGGGGAGGTGGACCTCGGTTTCTTATGATTTTCAAAAAGGCCCCTGACCCTCAAACAGATAAGAACTGATCTAGATAGTAATTCAAAGTGAACTTGCATAAAGTCAGTGTCTTTGAGCATCATTTGCATTTGGCTTACTTTGTCTCACTTTGTCTCTACTGAGGGGTGTGAAAGCTTCCTAGAATTTTCCCCAAGACTATAATGCTTATTTATAGTGTTACACAAATGAGAAATTTAGGTTTTAACTAGTGATCTTGTGTATAAAGCTCACATTATTGGTATTACAGCTACCAGAAGCTACACTGGGGATTTCTTCATATGTGTCTTGAATGTCTGAGATTACTTGGGAGATTTAAGGATAAGCCTTATTTGACCAGTTTTTCAAATCACAACAAAACTCACTGTTCTTAGTAATTACTCTGAATTTCAAAGGAGAGGTGTATTGTGGGTAGGCTTACTGATAACATAAAACAGAGAGTAGAAGAACTTATTCCATATTTTAACCTCTGAATACAAATGTTCCTGAAAATAAGCTTTCAATCCTCCTTTATGGAAAGGATTTTCTGTTTTGGAGATTTTTATTTCTTAATTTGTTTGTTATCAAGACTATTTATACGGTCATTGTAAGTTCATCACAATTTTTTCTATGATAAGCTTAAAAGAATTAAAAGCATAATATTAATATCTAATAATAGAAATGGGAATAATATGATTTCCAGTGTTTAAAACATAAGAGTGTCACTTCCTGTTAAGATGGAGTGAACAGACTTCACACTGGCTCCCCCTACTGAAAAGCAACTAAAATTCCTGGACAGATTAAATGGAGCGGCCATCTGGGGCATCTGAAAAGTAAGTGGTAGCAAGAAGGAACTAGGGAAATCAGAACTGGAAGAATGAGCAATCTGGCACTGAGTTGTGAGTTTTTTAAAAATTCTGTAGGTCCTTAGACTCCAATACAGCCTATTCCCAGAATTGCACCAAGTACAGGTGGAAGTTAAAGGGAAGTCCTCTCTTTCTGGTCTGACTCAGGGGAAGGAGGATGCCTAAGGGACAGAAAGAGTGGCAAATAGCTTCTATATTTTTCCTTTTCTGGTCTGGCCTGCAAGCAAGCCCCATTCCTGGTGCTACAGCCCTATAACAGTGGCGCAGCAATAGGCAAGAAGGCACCTGAAGCTCTGAGGACGGAAAATCCTTCTCTATTATCAGAACTATGGCCCAAAGATTGTGTGGGAAAACCCTGTTTCTTATTTTGTCTCTCTTTCTCTACCCTCCTGCCATGTGGCCCTAGAAACAGAGCCAGATAGAAAAGTTTGTGATAAAGCAGAGAGAAAAACACTCTGGCTTTCTAGTGAGATAAATAAGTAACAGGACTTTGTGAGATGGAGAATATGAGGGAGATCAGGAAGAAAAGGGAACTTGAAAATGGGATCCCATAAAGTTGCCAATGAATTCTGGACTCATATCTAAATTGTATATGCATCAAATATGACCCTGTAGAGCATACCAAAAGTCTCAGACTGGTCCTGGGTGGTGCACAGTGGGCAGATCCAAATAATGCTGCTAAAGCTTTGGAAACTGAACTTACATTAGAACCACAGCCAAATAAGGCAAGTTGAAACATGTAGCCGAAACCTAACTGGCTCAAGCGACACTTTAAAAAAATCTCAATAGGATTTTTTTAAAGACCTACAATCTTGTAATATTAAAATGCCCAAGAGACAATTAAAAGTTGTTCAATATACAAAGACCAGGAATTTCTGTCAAATTCTCAAGGGAAAACAATCAACAGACATTAACCCTGAGATGACCCACATGTTGTAATTATCCAAGAAACACTTTATAGTACCTATTATAACCATGCCTTGTAAAGTAAAGGGAAGTAGTATTGAAAGGGGTAGAAAGAAAGTCTCAGAAGAGAAATGTAAGAAAAATATTAAAAAGATAAAATATGACTTTTAGAACTGAAAGTTATCAGAGAAATTAAAATTTCACCAAATGGGCTCACCAAAAATAACCAAGCATGCCCCATCCCCAGGATGGGGAAATAGGGACTTCTGAGAAACTGCTCATCCATAAAAGCAATGAAGACACAGGTAATAATTGTCAAAATCAAGAATTCTGTCACTATATGTGGATGACATGATATTATATATAGAAAACCCTAAAAGTTCCACACAAAAAAATACTAGAGCTGATAAAAGAATTCAGCAAGGTAGCAGGATACAAGATTAACATACAGAAATCAATTGCCTTTCTTTACAGTAACAATGAAATAGCAGGAAAAGAAAGTAAAGAAACAATCCCTTTTAAAATCACATCCAAAACAATAAAATACTTAGGAATAAATCTGACCAAGGAGGTGAAATATTTATACATGGAGAACTACAAAACATTGATTAAGGAAATTAAAAATGATTTAAAGAAATGGAAAGACACCCCATGCTCTTGGATTGGAATAATCAACAATTTTAAAATGGCCATACTGCCCAAGGCAATTTGCAAGTTTAATGTAATCCCTATCAAATTACCCAGAACATTTTTCACAGAACTAGGACAAATAATCCTAAAATTTATGTGGAATCACAAAAGACCCAGAATTGCCAAAGCAATATTACAGAAAAAGAATGAAGCCGGAGGAATAACCTTCCCAGGCTTCAGACAATACCACAAAGCTACAGTAATCAAAATAGCATAGTATTGGCATAAAAACAGACATACGGATTAATGGAACAGAATAGAGACCAGAAATAAATCCACAGACCTATGGTCAATTAATCTTTGACAAAGGAGGCAAGAATATACAATATACAATGGAGAAGACAATTTCTTCAACAAGTGGTGTCGGGAAAACTGGACAGCAGCATGTAAATCAATGAAGTTAGAATACTCCCTCACACCATACACAAAAAGAAATTCAAAATGGCTTAAAGACTTAAATATAAGACAAGACACAGTAAACCTCCTAGAAGAAAACATAGGCAAAACATTATCTGACATAAATCTTAGCAATGTTCTACTAGGGCACTCTACCTAGGTGATAGAAATAAAAGCAAAAATTAACAAATGGGACCTAATTAAACTTACAAGCTTTTGCACAGCAAAGGAAACCATAAACAAAACAAAATTACAACTTACAGAATGGGAGAAAATATTTGCAGACTGATAAAAATTTTATTTCCAGAATACATAAACAGCTCATACTACTTAATAACAACAACAACAACAAAAAAAACCCCTAACAACACAATCTAGAAATGGGCAGAAGAACTAAACAAGCAATTCTCCAATGAAGACATACAAATGACCAATAGGCACATGAAAAAATGCTCAACATCGCTAATTATCAGAGAAATGCAAATCAAAACTACAATGAGGTATCACCGCAAACTGTTCAGAATATCCATCATTAAAAAGTCCACAAACAATAAATGTTGGAGAGGGTGTGGAGAAAAGGGAACCCTCCTACACTGTTGGTGGGAATGTAGTTTAGTGCAGCCATTATGGAAAACAGTAAGGAGAGTCCTCAAAAAACTAAAAATAGACTTATCATATGATCCAGCAATCCCACTCCTGGGCATCTAACCAGAGGGAACTCTAATTCAAAAAGATACATGCACCCCAATGTTCATAAAGCATTTTATACAATAGCCAAGACATGGAAACAACCTAAAGGTCCGTCGACAGATGACTGGATAAAGAAGTAGTGGTATATTTATACAATGGAATACTACTCTGCCGTAAAAAAGAATAAACTAATGCCATTTGCAGCAACATGGATGGACCTAGAGATTGTCATTCTAAGTAAGCCAGAAAGAGAAAGAAAAATACCATATAATATCACTTGTATGTGGAGTCTACAAAATGTTAACCACTATGTTTAAAAATAGTTTTAAAAAAAGTTTCTTTTGTATAGCACAGGGAACTATATCCAGTATCTTGTAATAACCTTTAATTAAAAAGAATATGAAAATATTTGTATGTATATGCATGACTGGGACATTGTGCTGCACACCAGAAATTGACACATTACAACTGACTGTACTTTAATTGAAAAAAAAGATGAAATAAGCCATATAGAATGAAAAAAAAAAATCAAGAATTATGAAAACTACAGGTTTCCATCCATCCAAGGTGTGTTTCTACAAGAAAAATGGCTGGATCTTGATAAAAATGGTGAATTTTGTGGCATTTTAAAATGCCTTTTTCCATCTTCCCCAGTTCTATAGTAGCTTTGAAAACTAACAGCCTTGAAATTATTGTATATGTGAAAATCAGCAACCTAGAATCCACTAAAAAGAGAATACTGGGTTTGGACCTCCCAGATAGGCCCCATTCCTAGAGTACAATGTCACTATTACCTGTGTGTCAGCTCACTGGGACTCCCTTTTATAGAAGTCATATTTATCTTACCTGACTCAAAGTTTTCTCAGTGCAAACAGCCCTTTCCCTGAGAGCATGCGTTAAAAAATATCAAAGACAATTATTTCACATCACAGCTGCCTTAAATGGTGATAATAACTACGTCAAATAAGAGCATGTGAAAAAAATTAAAAGAAAACACGGGTAGTGAAATGACCACTGGGGGCTTTGAAAAAGTCCAAAATATTTTTGGGACTCTAGAAGATCATGCACATATGTTGGGCTGTGCACAAACCCAAGGAAAACATGAAAAGGCCCTAATCTCTCACCTCTGGCTATGTTGAAGCTCTTCACAAGCAATTAAGTGAAGGCTAAGAGAGAGGAGTAAGGTGCATGCCTGGGAATCTAAAAGATGCCCCAACACTTGCATACAGGGAGCCACATAGCAAATGGTCAGATAGTTATTGTTTCAAACCATTTAAGGACATGTCTGTCCAATTATTAGATAACCATGAAGTTAACAGAGATTTCACTAGCCACACATGCAAAAATACAGACTTTGAAGAGTTAGTCTAAGAAAGTCACCCAAAATATAAGTGAACATAAACAGGAACACTGTATAAGTTTAAGGTGTATAACACACTGATTTGATACACTTATATATCATACCTATGATTACCACTGTCGTGTAAGCTAACACTACTATCATATCATATAATTATCATTTTTTGTGGTGGAAACAATTAAGATCTTAGCAACTTCAAAGTTTAGAGTACAGTACTGTTGATTAATACACTATGCTGTACAGTGGTTTTCCCGGAATTATTTATCTTCTAGTTCCAACTTTGTTCCTCATAAATTGTGTTTGAGAGTGTTCTCTCCCTTTAAATTTTTGGAAGGGTTTGAGAAGGACTGACATTAATTGTTCTTTGAATATTTGATAGAATTCACAAGTGACGCCATCTGGTCCTAGGCTTTTCTGCATTGGGAAGTTTTTGATTACTGATTCAATTTCCTTACTCATTTTTGGTCTTTCAAATTTTTTATTTCTTCCTGATTCAGTCTTGGTAGGTTGTATATTTCTAGGAATTTATGCATCTCTTCTAGGTTATCCAATTTGTTGGCATATAATAAGTCACAGTAGTCTCTTATGATCCTATGTATTTCTGTAGTATCAGTTCTGTAGTATCAGTCTCATATCTGATTCTATTTGAGTCTTCTCTCTTAGTCTAGCTTAAAGTTTGTCAATTTTGTTTGTCTTTTGAAAAACTAGCTCTTTGAAAAACCAGTTTCATTGATTTGTTCTATTGTTTCTCTGGTCTCTATTTCATTTGCTCTGATCTTTGTTATTTTCTTCCTTCTACTAACTTTGGACTCAGTTCTCCTTTTTCTAATTCCTTGGGTGTAAAGTTTGGTTGTTAATTTAAGATCTATTTTTTAACATATGTATTAATCACTATAAATTTCCCTCTTAGAACTGCTTTTGCAGTATCACATAGGGTATGTTGTGTTTCATTTCATTTGTTTTGATAATTTTTTGGTCTAACTTTTGACTTCTTTAACCCACTGGTTGTTTAGGAGTGTGTTGTTTAATATCCACATATTTGTAGATTTTATAGCTTTCCTCTTGTTGATTCCTAGCTTCATATCATCGTGGTCAGAAAAGATACTTGGTATTATTTCAATATCTTAAATTTGCTAAGACTTGTTCTGTGTCCTATTATGTGGTTAATCCATATGCATTTGAGAGGATCATGTGCTTCTGTTGGATGGGCATTCTATAAATATCTGTTAGGTCCACTTGTTCTAACGTATGGTTCAAGTCCCTTGCTTCTTTGTTGATTTTCCGTCTGGATGATCTACCATTGCTCAAAGTAGGGTATTAAAGTCCCCTGCTATTACTGTATTGTCATCTATTTCTCCCTTCAGATCTGTTAGTATTTGTTTAATACATTTAGGCCCTCCAATTTTGAGTGCATATACATTTATGATTATTATATCTTCTTGATGAATGGACTCTTCCATCATTCTATAATGACCTTCTTTGTCTCTTGTTACCATTTTTGGCTTAAAGTCTATTTTGTCTGATAGAAGCATATCTATCCTCACTTCCATTTGTTTCTACTGATGTAAAATATCTTCCATCCCTTCATTTTGTGCCTACATATGTCCTTAAAACTAAATTGCATCTCTCACAGGCAGCATACAGTTGGGTCTTTTTTTTTTTTTAATCCACTCAGCCACTCTATCCCTTTTGATTGGTGAATTTAACCACTTTACACTTAGAATTATTATTGATATATGAGGACTTACTAATACCATCTGATTGTTTTTTGGTTGCTTTGTATTTCTATTTTTTCTTTTTTGTTCTGTTTCTGCCTACCTTTGTAAATTGGTGATTTCCCATAGTGGTATGTGCTCTGTTTTCCCTTTCTTCATCTTTTGTGCATTTGCTCCAGTTTTTTTGCTTTATGATCACCATGAGGCTTACATAAGATATCTCATAGATAAAACAGTCCATTTTAAGCTGATATCAACTTAAATAAAATCATCTACAGTGGTTTCAAACTTTTACTCCTCTCATTTATATTTTGATGCCATTATTTACTTTTTATATTGTGTATTTATTAACATATTATAGTAGCTATATTTATTTGTAACACTCTTTCCCTTTGACCTTTATAGTATGATTAAGTGGTTAACAAACTATCCTATTACAGACTTTGAGTTTTCTAATTCTGGCTGTACATTTACCTTTACCAGTGTGTTATATACTTTTGGATGTTTTCATGCCACTGCCTAGCATCTTTTAATTTCACCTTGAATAATTCCATTCATCATCTCTTGCAAGGCAGTTCTAGTGGTAATGAACTCCCTCAGCTTTTGCTTGTCTAAGAAAGTCTTTATTTCCCCTTCATATATGAAAGATAACTTTGCTGGACAGAGTGTGTTTGGCTACAATTTTTTTCCTTCAACACTTTGAATATTTATTCCACTCTCTCCTAGCCTGTATAATTTCTACTGAGAAAACTGCTGATAGCCTATTGGGTACTTCTTTTGGGCTTCAATCTTATTTCCCCTGGCTGCTTTTAGAATTCTTTCTTTGTCATTAATTTTTGACAATTTAATTATACTGTGTAATGGAGAAGTTATTTTTGCATTGAGATAATGGGGTGATCTATTAGTCTCATGAATTTGGATGTCCAATTCTCTCCACAGGTTTAAGAAGTTCTCAGCTATTATTTCTTTAAATTTTCTATTCCTTTCTTCTCTCTTCTACAATCCCAATTATTCTAATATTTGTTCTTTGATAAATTTCCATAGATCACGTAGGCTTTCTCCCCTCTTTTTCATTTAAAAAATTTTCTCCTCTAACTGGGCTATTTCAAAATTCCTATCCTCTAACTCTTATTCCATCTTCCATTTCCTCTACTCTACTACAAACACTCTCTATCGCATTTTCCATTTTATTCATTGAGTTGTTCAGCTCCAGAATTTTTGTTTGGTTCTTTTTTTTATGATTTCTATTTCTTTGTTAAAATTTCATTTTTTCATGTTTTTTGAGGTTCCTTTGAATTGTTTATTTCTTGTACCTCATTAAATTTCTTCAACACAACTATTTTGAATTCTTTACCAGTTACCTAAATCACAAAATTCCATGCCTTTTAACTCAGTTATCGGAGAATAGTTATTTCTTCTTGTGATGGTATGCTTCCTTGATTTTTTTCATGTTCCTTTAAGATTTGCATAAATGCTTTCACATTTGAAGTAGCAGAAATCTTTCCTAATTGCCTGCAGGTGATGTATTCTTTTCAATGATGTCATTACTATCTGGAGTTTTCCCCAACTTTGTATGGGTACACCTGTTCCACTTTTCTTGTTCCCTTTTGTAACAGAATTGTTAAGCTTTTATGTCCTCCTCTGATTCTTATAACTCACTGGGTTGGCTAGTAGAAACTTCCCTTTTGTTTTCCAGAAGCTTTCACTATAGCTCAAGCTTGTGGTTTCTCCCTTGCCCCATACCTGATCAGACCATACCTGATCTCTGAATGTGCTCACTATCTACTGGAGCACTCTCTCACCATTGTACACAGAGCATGCACAAAGAGCCAGTTAATAAGTTGGGGAGTGTACGTTTAGTGCTCAGAGCTTCATAGGTGCCTGTGGACCTAGTAGGGAGATTCATGGATGTAGTACTCCCAGAGGCTCCTTGGTGGACTTCATGCTGAATGCAATCCCTTTAATGCCCTTTGAAATTCTTACCTGCCTTTTTCCAAACTCACCCCTCCTCCTAGTCATGGAGGTCCCACCTTAGTATTTTGGGTACTGTTGGAGATAAATGGGTTTTTCCAGCCATAACCTGTACAACTCATTGTTATCCTTTTCCCTGTGAGAGAAGTCACTGCTTCTGGATAAACTGGCAGTATGCAATGTTTCCTTGGGTACAGGTGTTGGGAAAGTTTCTCTTACTGCTGTCTCCTCTGTGACCGAATTCATATACATACTAGTTCCAATCACATGCTGGAATCTCTCATTGGGAAGGCAGGACTTCTGCAAATTATTTCTCCTGTATGGGTATCTGCCCAGGTCAGCACTCTCTGATATTTTCCTAACCATGATGAGAGAAGTCTGGGTAGGTTCACTGGCTTTGCCGGTTCTGCAGTCAATACTGTGGTCTGCCTATTACTGGATGCACAGGTGAACAAGACTCCTCTAGGGTCTTTGGCATATGGTGCTAGATCCTACAACACCCACAAAGGTGCTTTTCTTCATGGATGGATGTCTATTTCATCGTTTTAAAATGGGGATAAAAAGGAGGAACATCTTATATCACCATGATGCTGACATCACTTCACTCAATTTTTAAATATGAATGTAAGTGTTTCTTAAACTAATTTAGTAACCTTCAAATTTTATACTGCAAGAGAATAAAGGTGGTAGGGGGCATGTGTGGTAACCATAAAATGCAATCCCAGGCCCTGCCCCCATAGATTCAGATTTTGCAGTTCTGAGATGTGGTCCAAGATGGGGGTCTAGGAAACTGCTTGTTTTTGAATCCTCATTGATTCTAATGAAAATGCTCAGCTTTAATAGATACACATTTATACTGTGGTTGCTCATTTTTTAAGATAATCGTTATTTACAGCATCTTATAAGATTTATTTAAAGAACAAACCTCCTTCTAAAATTTCAAATTTAATTTTATTTATTGCCCCTACACATAAATGTTTGCCCTCCTCAGTAAAAGATCAGTTTAAGTACAACTTTTCAAGGTATATGGGTATTGTTTTGTGTCCACTGAAGTTCTTAAGATATAAACTTTTCTACCTCATTATAAAATTCTTTTATTATAAGTTAAAATGACCAGGAGGGATAATTATATTATATAATTCTCCCCTCCATGTCAATTCTGTCATTGTTGTTTTCTAATTATAAATATTTCCTATTATAATAAACTAATTTGATTAGTATTGTTGTTTAATAAAAACAATAAATTGAGAGTCAGCACATGTAAGTTTTATCTTGACACTTGTCCAGCTGTGTGATATCAGCTAAGTCATATATAATTTTTGGTGATGTTTCCATATGTCTGTGAATTAGGATAGATAACTTCTGACATCTTTTCCATGTCTAAAATGCTGATGATTTGATTTCTATTGGAAAAATAAAAACTTTCCTTAAATCTTTTTATTCATATTATTGCTGCAAAACTTTTTTTAAAAAGTATATTATTTACTTAGGAAACCATTCTTTTGGAATTATCTGAAATGATAATCTACAGTCTGAAATAGCCAAAGTAAAATAAGAATTCAAATCTTATAAAATCTTACAAATTTTGTATACAAATTTATATAAGATTTCCATTTCCTCATCTTCTAAAACTTACTTCGTGGCCTAACAAATATTTCTATGAACTGACCAAGTGAGAAATAATACTGTTTTGGTATAAGTCTGACCCAAGGTTGAACCATTTATTAATTTTCTTTAAAATAAGTAACAAGTAAGTCTTTCTGTTGTCAGCAAAATGATTATTCAAGCACAGGATTTGAGATGTGGGTTTAGAGCTACCAATTATGCCTCCAAGAAATTATTACAATCTTGATGTTCTGATACACTGTTCCCTGAAGATATTACCCCAAAGTGTTGATATGGTTACCAAGACAAGAAAAGTATTGCATATTATCAGGAAACTCTATAGAAACTAAACATATTTTTCTTTTGACTGTATCAACTCAGCAAGAATATTGTTTAAAATTCTGCTCATCACACCTAACAGTGTCAGCAAGGGAAGATCCAGAGAAGAACCTCTAAAGTGATAGAGGGTATGGAGAGACACCCATTACAGTTAAACTAAAACAAATATGACTCTTACAAGATGATGGCTGAGAGCAGAGGGAAAAAATTGAAAGGGATAAAATGATGAATTATCTTAGAGGTGGGGAATAATTCTTGAAGCATGAAAGAAGTAAAAATTGTAGTTGACATTTATTGAACACCTTCTGTGAGCTTGGCACTTTTCTAACAACTTTATATGTATTTTCTCATTTAATCTTCATGAAAATCTTAAGGGATAGATCCTATTATTATAACTACTTGAAAGATTAGTGACCTAACACAGAGAAATTTATGTAAATTTTTGGAGGCACTTAAGTAGCAAAGCCAGAGTTTAACTGAATGTTTCCAGAGCCTGTGTGTTTAAATGCTATTATTATATTACATATTACTGACATATATATTGGGTTACTCATTATTTATCTACTCATTCAGAAGAATTTTTGAGCTTATACTATGTACTAGGAACTGTTCTTGACACTGGGGGTAGAGAGGTGTACAAACTGAGTTTACAGGAGAAAAAATAAATAATTGGAAATTTTCATAATGACTTGATACGTGCCATAGAGGAAAGAGAAAGTATAACTTATTCCTAAAAATGAAAATTGTTAGTTCTGTAAAACTAAAACAAAATGTGCCAATGGGGAGAAGGAGGAATGGTGATACAAATAGAAAGACAGTAATCATATCATGAAGAATATGAGCAGTTATGAGAATTTAATAAATGTGGACTTTTATCTTTACGCTTACAGGGGACCAATGTGTGTGGGGGGGAATTTAAGCAGGGAAGTTTCATGACTATATTTGTATTTTAGAAGGATTACTTTTGCTGTTGCTTGGAGAAAATTCTGGAGAGGAACTAAGAAGAAGTAGGGAAATCAATGAAGATGTTGATATTATTCAACAAGAGAGAAGTGGATGGATTAAAATATTAAAAAGATAGAATTGACAGGACTTGGTGATTAAGTCATTGTGGATGACATAATGCTGTGGTGGTTGTGTTAGGCAGTTAGATAGAAATGAGCACTGGGCAGGGGGAGAGAAACGGGGAGGGAGCAGCCCAGAACATAACAGTATGCCTGCACTCAAGATAAGGGGCTCCAAAAACTTTTACTTTCTCTAAATGAGAGCCAGCAAAGAAGCTGGCTAGAATCTAACACTGTAGCTGTGCAATAGAGAGAAGGACCTGGCTTAACTTGACCCAATGCTCATTATAATGTAATTAACATTACAGTTTTAGCCCCCTCCCATAGGTTTCTCTGTGTGCATCATGGGTAAAAACATATGTAGAAGAAGGTGAGCATGCCTGAACACAAGGAATGTGAGCTGTCAGTCAGCCCGAGCACACAAAGAATCTGAGCTGTAACCAGAGCTCTCAAAGAATCTGAGCTGTAAATCAATCAATCACGAAAACACCCCTAAGCCAGGACAAAAGAACAGGAAAAACAAAGGAGAGGTGCCATTTTTCCTCTCTTGATTGGCCTGCCTCCAATTCTCAGAGGTGTACCATATTTTACTACCTTTTTACTACACTAATAAAGCCCTCTGTTCATAACACGCTCTGTCTCCCGTTAGAAATTCATTTTTTTCAGGTGACTAAAAACCAAGGTGACTTCTATTCTACTCTTCCCTGTAACAGTTGGTTGGCATTAGACTTCAGAAGAAGGAGCACAGGTCAAGGGAGAAGGAGGTGTATGTTTCTGTGTTGTGAGTCAGGTGGAGAGATAAAGAGATCACTTTGTGACACTGTGTCTCAGTTATATGAGATAAGTAGGGGTATATAAAGATGTGGTTCTCAGAAGAGATGTTGTAGGAGACTAGCACAGATACAGCTTTTGTAGCCATTAGCATATAAATGATGTGGATGTGTCAAGAAGATATTTTCTAAATCCTTACTCTTAAGACAGTGGTTCATAACTTTACTGAGTCTCAGAATCATTCTGGGAAATGGAAAGTGCATATTCCCAGGCCCACACCTAGAGATTCTGACTTAGTCCCTCTGAGATAGAACCCAGAAATCTTTCTCTTAATGGATACCTTAAGTGATTTTAATGCAAGTGAATCACAAAACAATGTGAAAAACACTAAAGAGCTAAACTTCTAGAAGAAATATGGAATTATTAGGAACAATGAGTGAAAAATACTTTGCTTATTTATATTCATATTGCTCTATGTCCATTCTTTGGAAAAACCAATGGAAATGCTATTATAAATGACTTCCATTTATTTAGTATTCTAGCTAACTCTTAAAAAGTAATTGATATTGATGTTGCAGATTTAATTCCTATGATTGTTCTTTGATATGAAGTAATTAAATGCAGAACTAATCTCTGTCAAGACAAATAAGATGTAGAAGAGTGTGTTTGAATTTAAATTACTCTTTTTACACCGCAGATGTTAAGAATAACAGCAACAAAACAATTGTCTCCACTACTGACAAAAGTACCATATAAATCTGCTTCCAGGTTGCTCTCAATTATTTCAAACTAAAGTCAGATTTAAGCAAGGTCACCCTACAAGAATGTTTTTCAACTCTGATGCACATTGCCATTAACCAAACAAACATTATGTTATTGATGCTTTGTTAACAAAATCAATTACAATATAAGAAGGTATCAAAAATATTACGATTCAATTTAGTCTAGTATTGCTTAACAGTCTTGGAAAACATGAGAACAGGAACATTAATTGCTATCTACATAGTGATTTATTATTTCTGTTGTACTTGAAGTTCTAAATGCATAACATAGAAAAATAGAAAAAAAAAAGGCCTAAAATTTAAGTTTGAGTAATTATTTGGTTGGATTATAGTATTATAGCATATATTACATACAGGTAGATTTAAAAGCTCATAAAATATATATTAATGCATTTTTTTCTTCTGTTGTCTTTACAATTTTTTTGCTTTACAAATGTGATATTGATGTATATTAACATATGTTGGGTCTATTTCTAATTATATTTTGTGACTAATAATTTATAATTGGAGCTCTTAATACATGAACAGAAAGCACTATTTTGAATTAAGAAAACGCATAGATGATTATAAATATCACATTGAAACTTAGTCCTTTTGAATGATTTGCCACACTAATAATCATTTACTTTGCTAGGTGGGGTTCATAAAATATCATTAAAGTCGACAGTTACAAAAAATCTAGGGTGAAAAAAGCAACAAATTTATGTTCTAATAATATATTACATGTCATGATGCTTAGTCAGTTTCCTTATAAAATAACTTGTAAGCAAACTTTCTTAAGAACACTTAAGAAATTCACTGAGTAAACTAAAAATGGAGATAATCATGGTGCCTGGATAAGGCTTAGAAAGCTAACTGAATTATTTAATTATTTTATCTCAATTAACTTATTACAAAAGAATAAAGGAGCTAAGGGCTGAGGATCTGATTGACAGACTAGAGCAGGACAGAGTTGAAAGGAATTGAGTCTATGGTAAGTGACAGAGTCTCATATACCCACATAAACCTTCATTGTGTTCAATACAGTCACTTCTATTGATTTTTAGCTTCTCTTATTTTCTAATACTAGGGAAAAGAAGTACAAACAGCCATTCAACAAGATAAATAGAGACATGTGACCTAGGAAAGCTTAAAAAGTTTCAGTGAGACTGGGAATCAGTCGGATAGCAACACTGATAGGCTGGAGGATAAGAGAAAATTTGTTTTAAGAGACAAAAAATAATAGTGTATATAATATCCACATAGATGGGCATAGACAGACATAAAACTATGCATGCAAATTTCTAAGACCACTTTTACAGCAACATCTAAATGAGTAAAAATACTTTAACAGAGCATTTCTTTAAAGGTAAAGGAAATGGCATTATATTCCAGCTTTCCTCTTGCCTTTTACAGATCAACCTCACCCAGCAAATATCCTGATTATGCATTTCTGTAAAATAGAAAGGCAATCATATTTGCATATCTGCTGTTCCACAGCATGTTTATTTTTTTGGTTGGGAGGTAATTAGGTTTTTTTAAAAAAAATTTTTTTTGCGGGAGGAGGTAATTTATTTATTTATTTATTTATTTAGTTTTTTGATGGAGGTACTAGGGATTGAACCCAGGACCTCATGCATGCGCTTTATCACTTGAGCTATACCCTCCCCCACACAGTATGTTTTTAAGTCAAGGTTATCCTTTTGCAATCCTTAAAGTTTATGATGAATTTGAAAGGCACGTTTAAAACTCTTCAAGACTCCTTAGAAAATAATTGAAAGAATGGAAAAATATTAGGAAGCCTAATTCAATATAATGAATTACATTAGATCATAGAATAAAAGCCACATATTAATAGTAAAAGATACTAAAAACCTATTTGATAAATTCCAAATCCACTCTTAGTCAAAAAAAATTAAATTTTTAACAAATTAGAAGCTAAAAGAAGAATTCCTGACATGATAAAAACATGTATTCTAAACATAAAACAAACAATATCTTGTTTAAAAAATACTATGGTTTCTCCACTTTAAGGGAAGGAAAAAAAAAGATAATGGGCTACAATAACACCTTGATTATTATATGAAAATATACATTGGAGATTCTTATCAATGCAATACAGTTAAGTAAATAAATAAATATATAAGAGTTATAACTATCAGTTACCGTAAGTTGCAGATAATGACTACATATAAAACACAAGAGTCAAATAAAAGAGATTTTTAAATTAATTTCTTTAAGTACTTTATATAAATTAAATATGAAAAATCAAAAACTTTTCTTTACATCAGAAATAGTTATAAAATTAAAAAAAAGAGATTTCCTTCACATTAAACATAAATGCACAAAGGAAAGTACCTAGAGATAAAATTAATTAAATAATGTGCAAGACTCAACAATTTTACTAAAGGACATAAACACTTAAAATAATTATGTTCATTTGAAACTAAAAATGACAAAAGAGTCAGGAAATATTTTTAGGAATAATAAAAATTAGTGACAGACTTTCAAAACATACTATAAAAGGAAAAAAACATTAAAAACAATTAAAACATATGATCATTTCAATAGATGCAGAAAAAAGCTTTTGACAAAAATTCAACATCTATTTATGATAAAAACTCTCAACAAAGTGAGTATAGAAGAACTAAACCTCAACATAATAAAGGGCATAAAAAACAAGCCCATAGCTCACATCATCCTCAGTGGTGAAAAACTGAAAGCATTTCCACTAAGATCAGGATCAAGACAAGGATGCTCATTTTTACCACTTTTATTTAACATAGTATTGAAAGTCCTAGCCACCACAATCAGTCAAGAAGAAGAAATAGAAGGAATCCATGTTGGAAAGGAAAAAGTAAAACTGCCACTGTTTGCAAATGACATGATATATATAGAAAGTCCTAAAGACACCACCAAAAACCCATAAAACTAGTAAATGAATTCAATAAATATACAGAATACAAAATTAATAAACAGAGAAATCTGTTGCATTTTGATTCTCTAACAACAAACTGACAAAAAGAGAAATTAAGGAAACAATCCCAATTACAATTGCATTGAAAAAGAATAAAATATCTAGGAATAAACCTAACTAAGGAGATAAAAGACCTGTACTTGGAAAACTATAGGACACTGATGAAAGAATTTGCAGATGACACAAACAAATGGAAAGATATACCCTGCTCATGGATAGAATGAATTAATTAATACTACCCAAGAGAATCTACAGATTCAATGCAATCCCTATCAAAAAACCAATGGCATTTTTTTTTTTACAGAACTAGAACAAAAAGTTCTAAAATATGTGTGAAAACACAAAAGATCCCCAAAAGCCAAAGTAATCTTGAGAAAAAAGAACAAATCTGGAGATATCATGCTCCTTGGTTCTGATTATACTACAAAACTACAGTAATAAAAACAGTCTGGCACTGGCACAAAAACAAGACACATAGATCACTGGAATAGAATAAAAAGAGCAGAAATAAACTCACACTTATATGGTCAATTAATCTATGATAAAGGAGGCAGAATATACAATGGGGAAAAGATAACCTTTTCAATAAATTATGGTAAGAAAACTGGAAAGCTACAGGCAAAAGAATCAAACTGGATTTCTTTCTCATACCACATACAAAAATATAATGAAAATGAATTAAAGACTTAAATGTAAGATATGAAACCATAAAATCCCTAGA
>NC_045713.1:36901789-36946724 GCF_009834535.1 Camelus ferus | reverse complement strand
TGCCAACAAATTGGACAACCTAGAAGAAATGGACAAGTTTCTAGAAACATACAGTCCACCAAAACTGAATCAAGAAAAATGGATAATTTGAACAGACTAATTACTAGAAGTGAAATAGAATCTATAATAAAGAAAACTCCCTAGTGTATGTTTAGAAGTCAATAGTGTCTACTTGTGACTTACACAGGAAGCAGCCAAATGCCAGGCTGGGTGCTAGTGCCACCTGCAATGAGGGGTTAACGTTTATGAAAGGAGTTTCATTTGTACTTCTCAACAGTTTAGGAGGAAATGGGTCTTAACAAATCATATATCTGATAAGGGTCTACTGTCCATAATATATAAAGAATGATTTCAACTCAAAAATAAAAACACAAGTAACCAACTTAAAAATGGATAAAAGAATGAATAGATGTTTATCCAAAGAAAATATAGAAAAGACCAATAATTACATGAAAAGATGCTCAACATTTAGTCATCAGGGTAGGCAAATCAAAACCACAATATTGATACCACTTCAGAGACATGAGGATGTCTGTAATTAAAAAAAAAAGAAAAAAATGAGCGTTGAAGAGAATATGGAGGAGAACTGATGGGAAATAAAATGAGGCAACCATATTGGAAAGCAGTCTGGCCATTCTTTTAAGATTAAACAGAGATATCATATAACCCATCAATTCCACTCCTAGGTATGCACCCAAGAGAAATGAAAACATACCTCCACACATAAACTTGTACACAAACGTTCATATCAACATTATTTATAAGAGCCAAAAAGTGAAATACTAAATGTCCATCAAATGATCAATGCATAAACAAAATATGCTATAATCACATAATCAAATATTATCCAGCCATAAAAAGAAATGCAGTTCTGATATGTGCCGCAAAATAGATGACTTGATGAAACAGTGTGCTAAGTACAAGAAGCCGTCACAAAAAACAATATATTGACTAGATGTCCAAAATAGGTAAATGTAGATAGACACTACTTTAGCCATTGCTTTGATATGAGAATGACTTATAAATGGGATGACAGGATGATGGCTGAAGGGTATGGGGTTTCTTTTTACAGTGATGAAAAGATTCTAAAATTGATTATGATAATGGTTGCATGACTTTGTGAATATACTGGAAAAAACATTGACTTGTACTGTTTAAATGGATGCAGTATATGACATGTGAATTATATCTCAGCAAAGCTGTTTTTTAAAAGGGAGAAATAAAAACACTATCCAAAGAATACTGTCTATTTCAAAGAATGAAAAAAGGATGCAAATGTAAAACAGAAACAGACCCACAGACATAGAATACAGACTTGTGGTTGCCATGGGAGAGGGGGTGGGAAGGGATAAACTGGGAGTTTGAGATTTGCAGATACTGACAGGTATATATAAAAAGATAAACAAGTTTTTACTGTATAGCACAGGGAAATATATTCAATATCTTATAGTAGCTCACAGTGAAAAAGAATATGAAAATGAATATATGTATATTCATGTATGACTGAAGAATTGTGCTGTACACAAGAAATTGACACAACATTGTAAACTGACTATAACTCAATAAAAAAAAAAGGATGCAAATGAACTTACAAAACAGAGACGGACTCACAGACATAGGAAACAAATTTATGGTTACCAGGGGGGAAAGAGAATGGGAGCGGGTGGATAAACTGAGAGTATAAGATTTGCAGATACACGCTACTATATATAAAATAGATAAACAACAAGGTCCTACTTTATAGCACAGAGAACTATATTAAATACCTTGTAATAACCTATAATGAAAAAGAATATGAAAAGGAATTTATATGTGTATATGTATAACTGAATCACTATGCTGTATATCAGAAATTAACACATTGTAAATCTATTTCAACAAAAAAACCAAAGAGTAAAACAGAATGATGAATACAAGAAATAAAGTAAAATGCTGAGTAGCATGTAGGATTTCTTAAAATCATTCAAATCTTTCTGAACTCTGTGATTTACAAATAACTGAAGAGCTATTTACATGCCCTAAAATTTTAAACATAATTTCTAATGTATAGACTTATTTGATTGACAATGCATTTCTTCTCTAGCATCTGTAAAAATCTGTTGTTTATTTATCTTTGCTTAGATCTTTGCATTTTCATTCATCACTTCACCACGATTGCCTTTATACCTCCATAGTTTGGTACATTACAAATTAGCAAAGATAGCTTATTATAATATTTAAGAATATTAATTTAGAAATTATTTACATTTAGGATTTAAGAAAAAATAGAGCTGAGTTCCTTTTAAAACATTACATCCTTGTTAGTGTTATCAAGGGCCTCCTAGGCAAAAATGTAGCTAATGTTTAGAACAAGAGTCTCAGCACACAGTATGAATGTCAGGTCACAAAATACTTGCTGCTGTTGCTACTAGCATTTTATCATTATTTACTAAATTCTAATAAAATTTTTATAAGCCATTGAACTCTTCACTCCTTTTATCTGAGACGATGATGGAACACTTCAAATATATTCAACTGGTATTTAATGATAAGTTTTAATTCTGAGTATCCAATAACCATGTGCTACGTTAATTCCTTTTTCGACTCATTCCCAAACCACCACTACTGTGCCACTCATATATCCTATTTTAATTTGGCTAAAAATCCATATTCTCATCCTTCTATGCACATGGGAAGAATAACAGGTACACATTTTACAGGCACTTGTAAAAGTCATTTTAATTGGCTCTGTGCATCTAGTGAGTTGACAGTGCATAGGTTTTGTTTTTAAATCAGTGCCTTTTTTTGACACACACAAACATTTGTTGAAATATAACAACCCAGAATGCAAATTTGTTCTTATTAGGAGCAAATATGCCATGTTTGGTGTCATACTAACAACTAATTTGGGGGGTGAGAAGTCATTTCAGAATCTTAACTTCTTTTGATTTTACTACCATAACATTTTGTCGAAATTCACTGTTCCACAGGCATATGTCTTTGTGAGAGACAGCAAATCCTGAGAGAAAAATAATCTAGCAGTCAGTTAGGGCATGAAAAGTTATTTAAATTCTCACAAAAGCAGTTACAAAGGTGTTAGTAAAAATCAATATGTCTCTGAGATTTTGAACAGAGGAAGGGACAGGCAGGGACTGAGGTAATTTGGGATGTGGCAAAGAGAAGCGACAAAGTAGAGAAAGGGGTAGGACAGCTAGGGAGAACTGGACTAGCCTTAGACAGGTAGGGGTGTAGGCCCTTTATGGAAAAACCTGTGATGAGGGACTCAGGTTCTGCCTTCCCAGGAAGCTCTTAAACTGAGGTCTCTTATCCTCCCCCAGAGAACATGGATTCTAATCCCTAAAACGTTCAGAAAATTTTGAAGCAGAAAATGACAAAATATATAATGAAGCAGCCTAACAGCATTTAAAGTGTTAAGCAATTGCAAGAGAATGAGGAAAAATCATGAGAGCAAATCACGAAGCTTTGTGTCAGATTTATCAGAGAAACTGTATCAAGCACCAGAAGCATAAAAATAAGCGAAGGGGAAAAAGATGAAGGGAAGTGATTATACTTTTTAAAAGATTGAAATGAAAAATAAATGGCAAAGTGTAATTTATTTTTAAATTCTAGAAACCTGATAAAGAGAAGTTGTGCATCTATGATGTCACCTAATACTGTTCTTTCTCATACCTAAGACACAAAGAAAATGCCAGTGACCCATTCATTTTGGGTATGCCCTTGGACCTATTTTCAAGAGCAGTAAATGATTTGTACTTATCTTACCAAAATTTTTTGCTCAATTGTCCTTGTTACCTCCTTTTAAGGGAGCTGGCCAGAGTTTCAAATTAATAATGGTGATGAAGAATGAGGAAAGAGAAAGGTAGAAATTAAAACCATGATATTTCACTAGTCCTATGATCTAAATAGTGAACTGAACAGGCACAGATAAGCTTACAACTGGCCATGTGAAAATCCAACCCACTATCCTAAATTTAGGCTATCTGGACCAACAATATGGTTAATAAAATGTGCATACCCTACTTTTCCTTAAAGCATATTTTATGGTACTGAATCTTCATTACATTTCTCATTGTACCATATGCATAAGAAAAGTTCATCCTAGGCATATAATAACAATGAAGCATTAAGCCCAAAAAAGTAAGCACCATTAAAAAATTAATGTTAAATCTGAGATAACTTTTAAGACAGTGATTTGAATCTCAGCTTGCTCAATAAAACCTTTCAAATGAGTATCTGATTCAGTTATACTTTCTGACTGATAGCACAAATAGAAACAAATTTTCCCCAGAACACCTTTACTCCAACCTATATACAGAAGCAATTATTTACCATTTAATGCAATAGATGTCAATGAGGAATCTCAGCTAATGCAGTATGTGTTTGTGCCAGTCAATTTATGGATAATAAGAACAGTGCAAATTGTGCCAGTCAATTTACAGATAAAAAACAGTGCAAATCATTAACTAATCTGGCTGAGAGGCCAACAAAGTTGAATTGTCTTGAAAATGTCCATCCCCTTGCAGCTAAGTAGCAAATGTACATTACATCATTATTTTTCTGCCCTTCTGCTTAAACAAAATCCTACATTTAGGAAACGATATGAATCATAAATGTGGGTGATCGCCTCTGGATCATGATTTTCTTTTTTACAATTCTATGGAAACTGGATGTCATTTACCCAGTCTAATGAATACTTCATCAGCACCTCGAAACCAACTTCAGACATATTCTTTCCATAGGCCATTCAGCTGAAACGCATCTATGATAGAGCTACACACCATTCATATTTCCCCATTCATCAAATAATATCCAATAGTCATGCTTATATATTTAGAAGGGATTCACTTTCTGCTAAGCTGAAGCTGTATACTGGTTGGGCAAATTTCATGTGACTGAATCAAGTTGCTTTCAGATACTCCATAAAGCAAAGAGAGTATGAGTGAGTTTTGACATATTTGAAGAAAGCTGTCATCGTAATGTGTACTACTCATAAGCCTATGGTTTTTATTCTATAGACAGCTTAAGTTTTTATTTTTGACTAAGTTCTGATGTTCAAAGCTTTCTACTTTCTACTTGCGTTCAATTCAAGAACAAAAACATCTATTTTTTAGTTTTTGTGAACCCTGGTGATTCACAGAAGAAATGATTAAGATATCAGAAATCAAAGGCCAAAGTAGTAAGAGAGTTCATTTATTCTATTTCACATCCTCGATTTCCAGCCCTGGATAATGGAAACAGAAACAAAAATCCTTCTAACTCTAATTTTGCTGGAACATAGAACCTGCACATTGTCTATTAAACTTCTCGTATGACCAAGGGAATAGACATATGTTTTCTGAATATTCACGGAGTAGATATTTTGACTCAAATTTTGGAATAAAATACATCCTTTCAACTCCATGGCATTGTCTGCAGCTTGGAAAAAAACTGTTCTCAAATGCCTTCTGCACATATTTTCTTAGTCATTTTAATAAAGAAAGGCTTCTACTACCACTTCTTCATGCTTCCCTACAATTTTTGGTGAATGAAATCAAGAAAGGGTGGCCATCTCTTTTCCAGATTATTTTATATATATATCCATATAACACATATTAGTTGAACTAACTATTCACACTAAGGCGACATTTTGTTGTCTTCTTTCACTTCTTACTGATCTATGCATTATTACAAAGCTCTTTGTTATTGACACAGTTAAATTTAATAAATATTTACTGAGTACCTATTGGATACAAGGAATCAAAGAAGCAAGTGTGATGCTTGGGGTGGGTCTCAAAAGATGTAGCAAATTTGATAAGGAATAAAGATAGCGAAGGCAGATGGAAACATGGGTGCCAAAACATAAAGATAGGAAAATGGAAAGTGGGTGTGAAAACTAGAACTGGAGCTAGAGACAGATTTGAGAATAACAATCTGAGTGATAAGATACAAGGAGGGGATCTTGGGAATGTTAGCCCATTGGCACAGATGCTTTCACCATAAAATCATGCCTCATTCAGAAGCAATGTTGTATGGCAAATCATGATAGTGACTAAGGTATGCACTAAGCTCATGGACAGTGATGCTGGCAGAAGCATGGCTAACACTGAAGGAAAATCCATATCCAAAATATCTTTCAATGAAAACACCCCTCTGTCTACAACCCCCCCCCCCATAATGGAGGGTAGCTGACAGATCCTCCAAGGTACAGAGGGGGCTCAGGATTGATCACTGCTATAGACTGACTGTGAACACACAGTGATGATACAAATATCTTGGGGAGGGAAAGTCTATATAGCTGAGCACATGCATAATCTCCATCCCCACCACCAGAACCATTTTTTCATGGGTTCTTTTGAATAACGTCACGATTGCTAGAGATAGAAGTTGACTGACATCTACTACATGGGCTATTTTGTCTGCTTGATTATTGAAGACCACCTCTGCAGTAAGTGCCTTTTAGGAAGAATTCATACAAGTCACAAATATACACACACTTCAGACCATTCTGAGAGGTCCATCCAAATTTCTCTTTCCTAAACCTCTTATTATCAGTCCTTTAACCTGGTTCCTGTTAAGCCCATGACCGTCTGGTCATTCTAATAGCTATTGTCCATGGATTAGTGTAGATCCATTCTTTAGGCCATTTTGCCCTTCAGGCAAACTGACCTCTAGATAAAAACTGGAGCTTGGAGCTCTGCCTACATGGCGAATAGTCCTTTCCCATTACCCTTTAGGGATATCCCCTGAGTGGGGCTGTAACATGACAGTAATCCACTTCTGTCTTGTTATAGCATACTGTCTGACAGCAGAACCTTCTATAAATCAAAAGTGAGGGTTTTTTCCCTCTTAGGCCAGATGATCATGGCGATCTCCTCATGAGGCCATAGAAATGGATTGAGGGAGAAGTGGCAGCCAGGAAGAGTAAGCGCTATTGGAGTGAAAGTAACCTACTTGTGCAAACTATTTGTGATTTGAGGACCAACTTGAAAGAGACTACATATTTCATTTCCACTTGATGTTGGAAGACTGGTGTGCATACCTAACTTCGTGGCTTGGTGGATCAACTATTATCATTTTTAATAATGGAAAGCTCCATGTGCATACCTAAATAATTGCAGAGTTATGTCCCATAGTCAGACATTCCATCTCTACCAAAGCACAGATGCTGTAATGGAAGTCCTGAGAGCGCCTTAAAAGACGTTCTTGTTAAGTGTTAAGCAAACCGGCAGCAAACCAGCAAGGTACAATACAACATTGCTAAACCCTTTCCATTATTTGAATACCTTTTCCTCTAAATTTTTATCATCTAAAATTGTAAATAGAATATTTCCTTATGTTAACCACAAATAACCACCACAAAATCCCTATATCCACAAGAAGACAATGGGTTTTACTTAATGCACTAGCTTACATAATTACTTTCATAGATAAAGTTGAGGACAGATGTAGTCTGAAACGGAAACACCAACAATGGTCCAGACTCTCAAGGCGTATCCTATCCAGAGTAGCAGTCTCTTAGAATAAACTTAACTCACCACAATGGCTGTCATTAGTTAATTCTCAAACTTGTCAAGTAATGTATGTATCCTTCTGGATGGATGTGTGAGTTTTCTAAGACTTTCGATAGACATTTTATTCATCATGAAATGCCAAGGAAGACTCCCTCATGTAATAAGAGAGTTAGGTGTATTTAGGACAAAACACTACATGAAAATAGCTAGAGTCTTCAGGATTGTGTAACTCAGGCCATACTACTGGTTTCTCTTATTTATAGCCTTTTTCATATTTTACATTCATATGTAGCTCTGATTATCTAAATGAAAGATTCTGGTTTTGAAAACTAGTCTTGGTTCTAATATTTCCTAAATCTTGTTTTAATGTATAGAAGCAGGAGAGGAGTAAGCAAAAATTTATATTTGTAACACCACTGTGAAAAACTGGTCTCAACCCAAGTTTCTCAAAAAGTTCTTCTATGCATGTTTTGCTTTTATGTGTGAAATGAATTATTGATGTGTGAAAGGAGAAAAATCTTCAGCAGCGGTCATCCTGATATCTAGACAGGAAGATCTGGGTATTTAGGCAGCCCCTAAATTTCTTCTTAATTTTTACCAACTTCCTTGCAAAGCATGCTGCATTGTAAAAGCCTGGTGGGTGTAAATCTCTTGTGAGGGCAGGAAAACTCCCACTGGCTTAGTGGATGTTTGTTTGCAGACAGAGAATTGACTGAGAAAAAAAAATATCTCCTTTACTAAGCGACTTTGCATCAAGGAGACTAGGTGATGCAGAACAAAAAATTGTATATTCATTGGCTGTGTCGGTACAAATGAAAGTGTCAAACTTATCTTTTGGCAATGTAAATTTACTCTACAGGCAAATAAACTGCAATAATATTAACAGGCCTCACATAAACAGAAGAAAATTGCCTTCCTAGAGTCATATATGCCAACCCTGATTCAGAACATGGCACATTGCCTTGGAATTGTTTTTGTCTATAAGTGTCCTTTACTCATAAAGGTTAGGTGCGGGTATTTACAGCTACTCCTCAGTATGGTGCAGGGACACTTATGATGCCACAGGAAGCATGATTTATGGATCAAGGCAGCTACCTTAATTTTACTGAAATGCTAAGAAAATAGGGTGCTCTGAATTAATTTCTGATTAGTAGACAATTGAATAAAACTCGTGGGCCTTATAGATATAAATCTTTCTGAAATATGCTGGATCACATTTCCACCTAGCAGATACATGGTTAAGGGTTTTGTAGGACTTCCTGATTTCTGTCAATGATTCAATAATTTTGCCAATCACCCTTTTTATTAAGATTTCCTGCTAGGTACATAATACATATTAATTCACTTCATCTTCACAAGGATTTTATAAGGTAGTTCTTTCCATAAACTACAGTTTACAGTTGAGGATACTGACACAGGAAAAGGTTGAACTTGGGCACTTCAAATGTAGAGTCCACATTCTTAACCACCATATCGTGCTGCCTCAAAAGTATAGCACACAATCACTTGGACGTGGAATGCTGCATATCTTTGTTTCCGTCTACCTTGGTTTTCAGAACCAGTTTTCAGGTCATCATCAGTTCCATATCATCCTTTAAATTGCCACGGCTTCTTACCACCCAATTCCTGGATATTGTCATATGTTCACAGAACAAACACGGAGTGTTCTAATTGAATGAGCCATCTGTCTTCATTCTTCACCTCTCGTTCATCACATACAATGCTACAAGATTAATGTTTCTGGAGCACAGCATGAATTTTATGCCTATACACCTGTTCTTTGCTCTAATATAGCAATCCTTTGTTCTAGCCAAACCAATATCCTAATTCTATCATTGTATCTTTGTCAGCCAACCCATTTGTACCATTACACTCAATTGGAATGCCTTCCTCTTCCCTTTCTACCTACTGGAAACCAATACCCATATTTCAGATCGCATTTTATGGCTTCCCTGATCTCCATAAATAATATCAGGCTACACAATCTACACATTCAATACAATCTCTATCAAGTTATCAATGGCATTTTTCACAGAACTGGAACAAAATTTTTAAAATTTGTGTAGAAGCACAAAAGACTCCCAATAGCCAAAACAATCTTGAGAATGAAGAACAGAGCTGGAGGAATTATGCCCCATGACTTCAGACTATACTACAAAGCTACAGTAATGTAAATGGTATGGTACTGGCCCTTATGGTCAATTAATCTACAACAAAGGAGGCAAAAATATACAATGGAGAAAAGACAGTCTCTTTAATAAGTAGTCCTGGGAAAACTGAACAGCTACATGTAAAAGAATGAAATTAGAACATTCTCTAACACCATATACAAAAATAAATTCCAAATGGATTAAAGACCTAAATGTAAGACCAGATACTATAAAACTCTTAAGTGAAAAACATAGGCAGGACACCCTTTGACATAAATTGCAGAAATATTTTTTGGATCCATCTCCTAGAGTAATGGAAACAAAAGCAAAAATAAACAAATGGGACCTAATCAAGCTTAAAAGCTTTTGCACAGCAAAGGAAACCATAAACAAAACAAAAAGACAATCTATGGAATGGGAGAAGATATTTGCAATCCATGCAACTGACAAGGGGTTAATATCCTAAATATACAAACAACTCATACACTCAAATTAAAAAACCAAACACTCCAATCAAAAAATGGGCAGAAGCCCTAAATAGAAATTTTTCCAAAGGCATACAGATGGCCAACAGGCACATGAGAAGATGCTCAACAGCACTAATATAGAGAAATGCAAATCAAAACCACAATGAAGTACCACCTCACACCAGTCAGAATGGCCATCATCAAGAAGTCTACAAGTAATAAATGCTGAAGTGAGTGTGGAAAAAAGGGAACCCTCCTACACTGTTGGTGGGAGTGTAAATTGGTTCAGCCACTGCTGGAGAACTGTGTGGAGTTTCCTTAAAAAACTAAAAATAGAATTACCATATGATACAACAATCCCACTTCTGGGCATATATCCAGAGAATATAATTAGAAAACACATGCACCCCAATGTTGATAGCAGCACTATTTACAATAGCCAAGACATGGAAGCAACCTAAATGTCCATCAACAGATGACTGGATGAAACTGTGATATATATACGTAATGGAATACTACTCAGCCATATAAAAGAATGAAATAATGCTATTTGCAGCAACATGGATGGAATTAGAGATTATCATACTAAGTGAAGTAAGACAAAGACAAATATCATATGATATCACTTATGTGGAATCTAAAAAAAATGACACAAACTTATTTACAAAATAGAAACTGACTCACAGACATAGAGAACAAAGTTATGGTTACCAAAGGGGAAGTGAGGAGGGATAAATCAGTTATTTGGGATTAACAGATACAAACTACTATATATAAAATAAATAAACAAGAACCTACTATACAACACAGGGAAATATATTCAATGTCTTACAATAACCTATAATGGAAAAGAAGCTGAAAAGAAATATATATATATAACTGAATCACTTTGCTGTGTACCTAAAACATTGTAAATCAACTATACTTCAATAAAAAATAACAATTTTTTAAAAAGAATCTCAACCTACAGCTATTTCATTAAGTACCCCCAAACATTTGGCAGCCATTCAGCACAAGATCAAGCTCTCTGCTTTCACTTTGGAAGTAAAAACTCAATTTACAGTTGATGGTAGAGTTCTGGGGTTGTAAAAGGTTTAAGTAATGTTGAAGTGAATATTAATTGACCCCAAAATATTCGGCAAAATTTTTCCCTTTACCTAAATTTCTTCTTCTGAAAGAGAACATAAAATTCAGGTTAATTTACATTTACATTATTTTGATTCTGGTTAAATAGAAGGATTACTGTTTTATCCATCCAGAGCTCACTTCTCTACTGCATAAAAATTTAGTACTAGAAATTATTTGCGTTTAACCGTCTCCTTTAAAAGTTTAACCAGACCACTTAAACATTTTAAAATTACTAACAGTATATTCACTCTGTGCTATGAAAACTACTTATTCCTAGAAAGAGGAGAATCTGTAAGTGTAAACAAGTTCCAATTTGAGAAAGACCATAATCATGGATACTTCAATGTGTGTGTTTTGGAAAAGGATAAGGAATTGAGAGAAGTGGTGAAAATGGAGTGATTAAAAATCCAAAGTAAAACCAAAATTCATTTCCAACCCGTGCACACAAAAGGATTGTTTTTTTGACTTGCGTATGCTGTCATAATTTACCATTCTTCGGCCAACTGTAAGCAAGGTATCCACAAACTTGTAAGACTTGCTGGTGAAAATCAACAATACAGAAATCAAGGCAGTATTTACTGTTTCAAAAAGAATTTACCAGAAAAGATTTTGATCCTGGGAAAAGGTGAAGTAAATCTTATAAACATTTGGGAGAGAGAGCAATACAGTAAAACCCCAGTTTCAATGAAAAGTTGGAATGTAATTGCAAAAGCTTTCTTTTAGGAGAAGATTTTACTTACTTATATAAACATATGCAGTTAATAAACTTGAATTACTTGATATAAGAAGTTAACATAGAAAAGTTGACAGAAGATTGAAATGTCACAAAAAGCACCACCATTATCTAATGAGGTCTTCACACCTGGTGACAAAAGAAGTGATGATTAAAGTTACATTCTCAAAATCATCTGTCACTCCCACAGGTTAACAATTTTCCCATGTAACAGAAAATGCCTGTGATAAACAGATTTGTCACATGTCAATTAAAGAAAAATAAAGATAAAAGTCCTCCAATAATGTACTGGGAGAAAAAAGTAACATGTTTTGATTTTTTTTTAGCATTACTAAAGTTGACATTTCATTTCAGAACTGCCAGGAAAGTAATGAAAAGTACTGTGTGAAAAACATGGTCTTTAAATTCAATTTCCCACTAATGTGTTAATGAACTTGAAAAAAAAATCAAAGTATAATATAGAAGGCACAAGGCAAGTTACAAATAGGGCAAGGCATTTTTAATAACATACTTCAATAAAAGTAGACATTACTCTTTTTATATTTTCATTACTGAAATGTTTACAAAGATACTTTTCAATTAACAGCAAATCTGCCTTCTCTGTTCACTATATTCTTAGAATTTAGAAAAATTTACCCAGAGTCTAAATAGAGCTAACAATAATCAGTATGAATACTGATGAATGGAGACTTCATGTAGGTACTCCTTGCTTTTGTGTCACAAATGTGCAACTAGAAGCATAGAATTTTCCTTTATTTATTTCTTACTTTTAAAAAAAGCAAGTGAAAGTATGTAGCAAATAGTTTTGTAAATCAAATCATCAAACATTGGGCTATTTTTTTTCTAGACAGTTCAGATTTTCACATAAAACAATATCCCTGAACAAGTAGGAGGTGTTTGATGGATAGAAATTTGCCAGAAACTTTATCGTCAAAATTGAAATAACAAAGGCAGTACAAAGACTCATAGAATATTTTCTGTGACAGATGCAAGAGTAGGTATTATATTTTTAAAATTTAATTATTAAATCAGTTACATGGTTCTGCTTAAAAATTAAACTGCCTCATGACAATTTTTTTCAACCTACAAGGCTACTTCTCACTCTTCAATTAAGAAAGTAAAATTCTCTTCTCATAATGTTTCTTTGTGTCGCAGCTATTTGCTTGCTGTTATTGGACATTTAAATTCTTCTTTACTTATCTTAAGCTTCTTTAGTTATTTACTCCTTTACAGGTTGTTGATACCATAATGGGAAAGTTTTCACAAGGTGCTGACTCAGCGGGAAAACTTCAAAAACTATCTACAAATACCTTGAACACTGGTAAAATGGGGAGGGGAGGTTCATCAAAAAAAGGGTATGGAGTTTTAAAGTGAGCTTAGGAAGCAGATTAAAACAGTCAGAACTTGCAACAGTGGAAAGTAATTACTTTCAGATTTAAGGACAAATTCTGTAAGAGAATGTGAAAGAACTTCAAATAGGAACTAAATGAGTGAAACTGATGTACATTTCCATACATAAATCAAGTTCAATTCAAATATTTCTTCTGAAATTTTCACACAATTACCAAATATTGATTGAAAAATTAAGCTTCAGTCACATATAAAATATCCAGATCGTAAGTTGCAAACAGTCCCACCACTAGACAGTCAGGTCATACCTGCAGTAGTCTATGCAATTCTTAGCACCATTTTTTAAAAACAAGTATTTCCAGAAGCAGTCAACCAACATTGTGAGAAAGTTTGAAACCCTACAGTGTTTACAGTGGAGAAACTCAGGGGATGCTGTAATCTCCATTTTCGAATAATTTGACTACCATAGAAGAGAAGGAATTATTTACTCTGTGAAGCTGCAGAGAGTGAATCTGAGAGAAATGACAATTCAGTGTGAGGAAACATCTTATGAAAGTCAAGAGGAATAGACTGCTTCCTGACGTAGCCAGCAGCTCACCATTGAACGTGAGCCAACAGGCACTAATAAAAGATAATCTATCAGAAGTGCAATGCTTCAGTAAAATTAAGTACACTTAGTTGTTTTGTTTGTTTGGTTTTGGTTTATTTAGTTGTTGTTTTCAATAAGGGAAATTCATAGGACAACTACAGAATTGCTACAAAAAAGTCCAAATGATCTCATATGGTTTATTAACCTATCAGAATTTCAAAATCCTTTTCCACTATCAGAGTGAAAAATGCACTTTTTGGAAATAAGCATAATTAATTTCCACAATTACTCCATGAATCACTTTTTTCAAATGTGTTTATAGTTCTTATTTTGGTGAGATCTGACTTTGGACAGTTTATTTTTTTTAGGCCATGGGCCATTAGTTCAGGAGTTAACTATATAATTTAATTACATTAATTTATATTAAGAAATGTATTATTATTAAGAATATACAATGGGGAAAGGATGGTCTCTTCAACAAATGATGTTGGGAAAACTGGATAGCTACATACAAAAGGGTGAAACTGGACCCCTGTCTTACACTACTCATAAAAATCAACTCAAAATGGATTATAGACTTGAACATACAACCTGAAACCATAAAACTCCTAGAAGAAAACATAGGAGGTAAATTCCTTCATCTCAGTCTGGCAATGATATTTTGGATTTGACACCAAAAACAAAGGTAACAAAAGCAAAAGCAAACAAATGAGACTAATCAAACAAAAAAGCTTTTGAATAGCAAAAGAAACCATCAGCAACATAAAAAGGCAACCTATGGAATGGGAGAAAGTATTTGTAAACCACATATCCACTAAGAAGTTAATATCCAAAATATCCAAAGTATTCACACAACCCAACAGTAAAAAGAAGAAAAAGAAAGAAAAAAAAAGAATAGAAAAAGGAAAAAAGATCAATTTAAAAATAGACAAAGGACCTGAATAGACATTTTTTCCAAAGATATACAATTAGCCAACAGGTACAGGAAAAGGTGCTCAATATCACTAATCATCAGGGAAATGCAAATCAAAACCACAATATCACCTTACACCTCTTAATGTCCACTAGCATTGAAAAGACAAGCTAAATGCTGGTAAGGATGTGGATAAATGGAACCCTTGTACAATAATGTAAAAGGATACTGCTGCGATGGAAAACAGTATGGAGGTCCTCAAAAAATTAAAAATACAACTATCATAGGATCTAGCAATCCCACTTTTAAGTATATATCCAAAAGAAACAAAACCATCATCTCAAAGAGACATCTGCACTCCCATGTTCATTGCAGCATTGTTTACAATAGCTAAGATATGGAAGCATCCTAAGTGCCCATCAGTGGATGAATGTATAAAAAAAAGTGAAATATATATACAATAGAGTATTATTCAGCCTTAAAAAAAAAAGAAGGAAATCCTGTCATTTGCAAAGACATGGGTGAACCTGATGGGCATTATGCTAAGTGAAAAAAAAAGGACAAAGAAATACAAACAGTGCATAGAATCACTTACATGTGCAATCTCAAAAAAGAAAAAAAGTCAAACTCATAAACTTAGTGAGTTGCCAGGGGCTGGGGGCTGGGAGAAATAAGGAGAGGCTGGTAACAGGATACAAACTTTAAATTTTATGATGAACAGGTCTGAAAATCTAACATGGTGACTACAGTTGACATTACTGTATTGTATAATTGAAATTTGCTGAAAGAGTAGAAGTTAAGTTTTCTCATCACAAAAAAATGGTAACTATGTGAGGTGATGTATTTCTTAATTCAATGGTGGGAATGAAAGTATATGTATCATCAAATCATCATGTTGTACACTATATATTATACATATATTACAGTTTTATTTATCAAATACACCCCAATAAAGCTGAAAAAATCTAAAGCAAAATTAAAAATACCTAAAAATTAAGCCCTGAAGAATTTACTCAACTTAGTATTCTAAGAGACTTTAATTCTCTATTTGTCTCCAAACATTCTAAAATATTTTCAACTTAAAATTTTTGACAAGTTCTCCCAGGAAAGTTCACAGCTCAGCTTGCAGTGCTCAGATAGACAAGTCTTCAGTAGTTATGTTTAAACCCAGAGCCAAGCACTGCATGGGAGAAACTAACCTGATTTATGGCTTTACTTTTGGAATTCTTGCTACAATTGGGTCAATTTGTTCTTCCAGTTGACGATTTGCGCAAGGGCAAATATTCACATGAAAAAAAGAAAGCTGAGGAACTATATGAATCCGAGAGTACAAGAAGTTTAACCCCTTCCAAGTCCTGGACAAATTCTACTTGATATATAATAACATTAATAAACATATTAAACCTCAACTATGTGCTAGACCTATCAAAACACTGAAGATACCCAACAACCAATATACTGACTGTCTCTATGCCCGATGCAGTTCAGATTGTGAGAAAGACAGGCAAGTAATAAGGGCAACATGACGCAGTATGGACTGTAATAAGGGCAGTTACCAAGGGTCCATGTAAGCATAAAAAAGGAGTGCGGAACATTTGTTACAATAGAGATTATATTTGAAAATTAGGTGGACTTCGCAAGGAAGAACATTCCTTCAGAAGAAATACGATACAAACAGACTACGTGAAAGAACATGAGTTGTTCTCACAGAGTGAGTGAACTTTTTACGGAGAAGTGGTGGGAGATGAGGCAAGAGATACAGTCAAGGGCTAAACCAAGAAGAGAGGGTTTGTTTTTTTTTTAACTCATAATTAGAATTTTTACCTTTACCCTACACATCCAAGTGGGAGCCACTGCCAGATTTTAAGCAACCGAAAAGACAACAAAATTCATATATTTGAAAAGTAATTTTTTAGAAGCAATGTGGAGAATTAACTTGAAGAGGTGAGACTGGAAGCAGGAAGAGGTGCTTGGAAACTAATGCAGTAATATTCCAGGGGAAATATAATGTGCTGCTGAAATAAAGCAGTACCACTGGAGATGAAGAGGAAGCGACTGATTTGACATATTTCTGAGGTAGGGTTTATAGAATAATTGAAAAATTGGGGATGAGGATAAGAGAAGAGATGATGGGATGATGTCATGTATGAATCACCGTACTCTCTTAGGCTTATTGCACTGGTGGGGAAAACATTGACTCAGGATGAACAACTGATTTGAGAATATTAGAAATAATTTTGGTACTGAAAGGCTTCTTGAGGTTTTGAGGTGCTTGTAAGACATGCATATATTTTGGTAAAAGTGCCCAGTAGGAAGTTGGGATTATAGATCTGGAGTTGAACATTCCTTCCTCAAAGTGGCTTCTTAATTACCCAGTGTTGGCATATTCAAATAGCTATGTAGCTTAATGCATTTACTGTCCTGATATACAACATTTCCCACTTCTGATGATGACATACTGCAATTAAGCAAGTTGTTTATTATAATAAAATGTGCATAAAATTATAGGGCTGAAAGAAACTTCAGAAATTATTATACTCTTCTTTTTGTTTTGAATTGGAAACTAATGTACCTAATGTATTCCCAGAAACACCACTGACTTCTTTCAAATCTCTAGCATAGATGACGAACAACTCCCTTCATAACATGGTCTAGTATCTCACCAAGCTGATAGGAGGATTTTGCTAACATTAGTCTATACCCTTCATTCTGCAAGTGTAGTTTGTTCTTTCTGATCTTATTCTTAGTGGAAATGGAGAAGAGCTGTTTAATGCTAATGGCAAAATCAGCACATTTAAAATTGTTGAATACACACTCCAGACTTTAACTGAATTATGAACTTGGCAATATTTATGAATTTAAAGCATGAAAATATAAACTAGATTCATCACGATATTTTTCCAACTTCAGGGAAGTGTGATAAAACAGTGTTCTCAACATTAAAGGCTCAAAGCACTATCCTTGAAATAATGTTCTAGAATCCTAAAGTGATTAAATATTTTCAATAAACTATATGAAAATATTTTATCCATACAGATCTCATATGAAATGGATAATCCTAAAAAAGAAAAATAAATCACTATTTGCATTCTGAGTTGTGATAGCCACCCACAATCTTCAGAACCTCCAATATTGTATCCAACTATAAAAATTATTTGTACTGGAGGTTTATGTGTGTCTTAAATGAAATATTAATAAATTGTAATCATTTTAATGCAATTCCAAGGGGTAAACATAATACCCATTTTTTCCTAAGAAAATACAGCTGATCATTGTTAGTTAAGGTTGGTCACTTCCAACCTCTTACCTACTTAAACTCCGAAGGGATGAAGTACAAGGGAACATAAATGTTATGAATGACCTATTTCAAAGGTAGTAGTTTTGTTTACTTTCAAATTTAGGTGATTTTGCAGAGTTGTAAAATGTTGTAAATAGACTGAACTCTAGTGCAGACAGTGAATAAAGGAAAAATATTTCTCTTGAAAATACCCCATGAACCAGAAGTCCACATTGACATTAAATGCATACACAACCAATATAAAAAGTATGTAGGATGAACTTATTTGCTAAATGAACTTATTATCTTCTAAGTGTATGGGGGAAAGAGAGCAGTCATAAACAAAACCAGAAAACACAACCAAAGAAACACATGATCATGGTGAGTATCCTAAACCTTTGTATGACTCCACATTTCTACAACTCACCAAACAACCTCTATCAAGTCTATTGCTTTTAAAAGTGTCTGAGAACCCAGGTCCTGGAGTACCCTCGACCTAGGTTTATAATCCTGGCTCTACAGTATACTTCCTGGGTGATCTTAGTTCAGTCACGAACTCTAATCTTTGGTTTCCTCATTCATAAATAGAGGATACTAATACCTACCTTGTAGGGCTGTGTGATATCAAAATGTTATAATGCATGCAAAATTCCTGGCACATAATGCTAAATTATTATAATTATTGTTATGACTTCATTGCGATTTTATCAATCATACTGTCCCCTGATTAGCTTAATGTTGTTGTTTATGTTGGACTACATTTTCCACTGTTCTTTTATGACTGCATTTTTCTTAAGTACACTGGTCACACATCTGAGGCACTCCCACATCAACCTATACACAAATACCCAGCTACTAATACAATGTTTTAGTTGCACACCCATATGTATTTGCCAGTTTTCTTCCTTGTAGAGAATGTTTCTGGGTGTAAACTAAGAAAAAGACTTACGAATACTCTATCACGTTTAGAAGTGACCAAACTACCACAGCTCACAATACCTACGATTACGAAAAGAGTAATGATTAAAATTGCATCTTTGAGCCCCTTTCTAAACTGCCCTACAAATCTGTGATATTTGTTAAAGATTGACAGCTTATGTCTACTGCTTTTATTCAGTCTATCATGCTGGTATTGAGGAAACTAGTTCAGTGTCATTCTAGAGGAAGTAGAGGTGACAAATCATAAGTGGAACTAGATGCAACAAATCACCACATACTATATTTGATAGAGCAGTTAGGATTATTGAGTGCTCCAAATTCTTAATTTTCTGTAAACTTTAAAGTCTCTAAAAATAATTTCAAAAAACTACAGTAATATTAGATTCACCATTAGATCTTGTCATTTAATGGTTTAATAAAGAAATATTACCAATTTTTAAAAATCCAAGCCCTTAGTGTTAGCTGCTAACGTACAAAACTATGCAAAATGAATTGTAGACTTAAATAAAGAGCCCAAGAAAATCTTCCTTAAATGTGGCACAGAAACAGAATGCTATATATACAGTGTATTATAGTAAGAAATGTTAACAAATTAACCTGTCAGACCGGCAGACGGCATTAATAAAGCTTTCTAAGAACTTTTTTAAGTTTATGACCCACAGTTTCCTAAAGTAAGCCAAACAAGCTATTTAGTAAACTTAAATGATTCTCAATCTAAGAGGCACAGTAGATTGCTCTGGCATAGATTTTCAAAACACTATTGTCTAACCTTTAACTTCTCTTATCTGCTTTTGTCAAATTTTTCTGCAGAGCTGATAAAGCTCCCGTACCAGACAACGCTAAATTAAATGCAATAGAAAAACAGACTCACGCTGCGACAGTTCAGTCCTCTCATGAAAGACCCTTGAGAAGAAATGACACATGATAGAAATGGAGTAAGTTGTTCTCATTTTGGATCAGAATCCACCATGAAGGTACAGTCAGGTTTAAGTGTGTTTGAGCAGCTGGAGGGGCAGCTTAGCAGAAATCTGTCCGCATCAAGAGCTAAGCCGTTTCCAGGACAAAGGGGTAGAAACAAGCAAACTTAACTTTGTAACAAAGTTGGCTTCTTATAGAAAAGTCCTCCTTCTGAACACACAGAGTTGAGTCTGAAAAAAAGGAATGAATGCATTCTTGACCTGCTCCATTGTGATTTATTGGGGTGAGAGAGAGAAACCACAGTAACAATTAAAAGATGTGCGTTTTAACCAAACCTAAGACATAGATTCTCAAATTTTAACATGAATGTGAATTACCTGAGGAACTTGTTAAAAGGTAGATTCTGATTCAGTTCGTATGTTGGACCAGGTGAGGCCAATGATACTGTGTTCCAGAGAAAAATGCAAGGTCTCTGATATTAGGGTCTAAGCAAGTATCTGAGAAATTAAGGTCCAATGTGGTAATGTTCTAATAGTCCTGTTTCACAGTGTGGTCAATCAAAAAGAGTAAATTCCCATACTTGGTCACTAGACGCTGAATAGGTTTGTATTATTACAGGTTTCAGCCTCCACCAAGATATCCACATGAGCCAGTAATGGCATTAGAGCAAGAAGATACTGAGAGCAGTTTCCAGAAGCAGCAGCAATATATCACTTGGTGGCTATAGGATAGTAGAATATCGCAAAAGTTAAGGCATTGAGGAGTTCAAGACCATGGAGATGCTCTAGCAAAAACACTCTTAGAAGAGGGAAACCAAGGAGAAGAGGAGAGAAGTGACAGAGGCATAAGAGTGGTTACTGGACTATTTCATGAGGACTTCAAAGAACCATGCTGGAACGTAACACATGAGAGTTTGGGTTGCACTTGGAGATTGTGGGAGTCTGCTGTATCTATCAGTATAAGAAATGGAATAAACATGAATAAATATGGAAACCACAACAATTCTAATGTTTGTGAAAATGTCAGAAGACCGTTCATCAAATTTCATAATTTCAAAGGTGCATAAAAAAAATCATCTTAAAAATTCACATTTTTTAGATTGAATAGATGTTAATGTAAAGTGAGCAGGAAGAAGACAAAAGAGGTTTGTGAAGGAGAGAAGATTCATTTTTCATAGACAGGCTCTGAACTGACTTTTTTTTTTTACAAACTGAATTTGCTCAGAGTAAGCTAAGCAAGCATTTTAAAAAACTTTAAAAGTGATTCTTCACTAGGAGGCACATCAAAATGTTCTGGTATAGAGTTTAGAAATGCTTTTCTCTAACCTTAACCTTGAAGCTCCCCCGTACACTAAAATATACTAACTTCTACTAAGTGTGTACTATATCTTTAAATCCCTGAATAAGACAACAGTGTAGTCAGCGCTCACATGTGTTGATGCACAGCACCAAAGAGCTGGCAGTTCACTGTATAACTCAGTATAGCAATTCCCCAATTGTTAACTCATCAAGAGGGGTTTCCTTATACTAGAATTATAAAAGCAAGACAATACTGTTTTAATATTGCCATCATTTGATATTCTATAAATAGCAATAACATTAACTATGCATACATTTAACTTCCCATTGATTATACAACATGGACAAGTACTTTTACATCCATATGCTGGCATCTAAATTAATAAGTGATCTAATTACAGCTTTTCAGGTATAAGCTGGCATCGGGATAATTCACTTATCTGGTTTATGGTCATGTACTTTTACAAAGACAACCTAGTGTATTGGAAAGAATACTGGCCACAGAGGCAAGCAACATAGGTTTTAATCTTTATTCTGTAATTTACTAGCATTATGACCATGAGAAAGTCACATAACCACTTTTAAGACCCAATTACCCTACCTATAACATCAGAATAGCTAACTTACTTATTGACTAGTGAGGATTAAATGGAAAAGCACGGACTATCAAGCTGAAAGATAATAGAATGTAAATTCCACACCTCCTCTCTGGGCTGGCATGCCTTCTTCTGTAACGTGGGGACAGTATTATGATGGGTGCCTATTTCACAGATTTATGGTGAGGATCAAATTAACTAATCAATATGACATTTGTGATGTTTTTGGACACTATACTCCCATTTTGGTAGTTTCCTAAGGTAGAAAACAGAGATCTCATTTAGAGTCACTCTTGCAGCTCGGTTTTTCTGCCTAAATTAGTTAAACTGGGTAATTGGTTACCGATAAGGACTCTGAGCAGCACAGCTTTTATCCTTTGCTTTGTAAATAGTCTACACTTGCAGTTGTTCTTTCTTTCTTTCTTTTTGGAAGCTATACATTGTGACAAAATGACTTTGTCCTGGACAAATGTTTGACAAGATTTTGGGTATATTTACCAGAGTCTTGCTCAATTAAATCTGTTCATCAACTTCCCACAAATAGGAAAGTAATATTATACATCTGAGAGGGACTCAAGATAGTTTAATAATTTGTGATGACTCAGTAATCACAGAGAAAAACAAAAAGTGAGATATATGTCTTCTTTTTACACCAATATAAATTCTGTAATGAAAACTTAACTGTAAAAATCAAATTAATAAAAATGTCTTAGAATACATTAATTTAAAAATAAGTCCTACATTTAAAAAAATAAAATAAGCCCAACTTCAAAATGACACCTGCACCCCAATGTTCATAGCAGCACTATTTACAATAGCCAAGACATGGAAACAGCCTAAATGTCCATCAACAGATGACTGGATAAAGAAGAGGTGGTATATTTATACCATGGAATACTACTCTGCCATAAAAAAGGATAAAATAATGCCATTTGCAGCAACATGGTTTGATCTAGAGATTGTTATTCTAAGTGAAGTGAGCCACAAACAGGAAGACAAATACCATATGATATCACTCATATGCGCAATCTAAAAAAAAGACGCTATGAACTCATCTACAAAACAGAAACATACTTGCAGACTTAGTAAACAATCTTATGGTTACCAGGGAAAGGGGATGAGAAGGGATAAATTTGGGAGTTTGAGATTTACAAGTGCTAGCCACTGTATGTAAAAACAGATTTTACATACAGTGGCTTCTGTATAGCATAGAAATCTACGTTCAGTATCTGGTCATAACCTCTAAAGGAAAAGCGGCTACAGCCACCAACTGACAGAAGCAAGATTAGAAAGGAGAGCTGTTGCCCTAGGCCAGAGCCCAGTCCGCCTAAAGTCCCTGTCTGCCGCTGACACTGCCCCCTGACCGCGCTGCACCCTCCTCCCAGGAGCAGACTGCCATCAAGACGTGGGTCCTGCGAGGCAGAGGCGGAGGCCGCTCCCAAGATAGGCCTGGGGGAAGACGGGAGCAAGGCCACCTGCTCTTCCTGGGGCAGCACCCCTCCCCGCAGCCGCCCCCTGAACACACCGCGCCTGCCTCCCGGGAGCCCACTGACCTGGAAACAAGTGTCCTGCGAACCTGGGGCAGCAGCGAGAAGAGGGGAGCTGCCCCTGGTGAGCTGGTCGATTTCTCCCCGTCATCCCCGCGGCAGGGCCTGGGGGCGGCCTCTGCTGCCCCAGGCACTTCCCCAGGTCAGCCTGCTCCCAGGACGCGGGCGCCATGCGGTCAGAGGCGGCGGCGGCGGGTTTAGGGATCTGCCTATGCGAGCCTGTGGATTTGCTTCTAACTCCTCCGCAGCCTGCCCTGGGCTCGTCCTGTGCTACCCAGGTTCTCAGGACTCAGGTGACAGGTCATCCTGCTCCTGGAAGGCGGGCGCTGCGCCGTCAGGGGGCTGCGGAAGCATTGGCGGGATTGGGGCTGCTCTGAGCGAGCGCGGGGATTTGCTCCCATTTCCCGCTGTCGCCGCCCCCGCCCCCGCACACTGGCCGCACCGCGCCCGCCTCCCAGGAGCAGACTGACCTGTCACCTGCATCCCGCGAACCTGGGGAAGCAGAGGCCGCACCCAGGACAGGACGCAGGGGAGATGGGAGCAAACCCACAGGATCACAGAGGCAGACCCCTCTCCCCACCGCCGCCTCCGATGCCGCGGGCCCCGCACCTTGACAGCACCGCGTCTGCCTCCCAGGGGCAGGCTGACCACCAGACGTACCCCCCGCGAATATGCGGAAGCAGAGGCCGCCCTAGTCCAGGCCACGGGTGAATAGGGAACAAATCCAGGGGCTTGCACGGGGCAGCCCCCATCCCACCGCGGCGCCCCCTGCGGCCCCGTGACCGCAACGCATCTGCCTCCCAAGAGCTGTCCATGGCCTGAAGGCCGGTCGGAGCTGCTCCCTGGACGTCCAGCGCCCTCCCACCTCCCGGAGCTGCACGCGCTTTCTCAAAGCCGGGTATAACCGGCAGCGAAGACACGGGGTTCAGGGACTACCAATGTGGGGGAGGGGCACCGCGAACCAGGGCGGCACCCGGCACCCGCCTCAGGGCCCTAAGGAGCTGCGCGGCCCGGGCCTCACCCGCCGGCTCCCCGACCTGCGCGCCCCACCAGCGCCCCCTTACCTGCCCGGCGACAGCAGCAGAGGCGACGGCAAGCAGCGGCGCAGACCCCAGGCCGCGTTCCTCCTCAGGGACCTGGTCCAGGAGCACCTGGCTCAGGCCCAGCTTCCACACGCTCTGGGCGGGTTCCGGCGTCCGCGCCCCTCCTCCTCCCGCCCGCAGCGCGGACGCTCGGGCTGGGGCTCCTGCTGTGTGCGGCCCGGCGACTGAGGCCCGGCGGGGCGGCGGGGCGGCGGGGCGGCGGGGCGGGGCGGAGCGGCGCGGAGCGGCGGGGTGGGGGGCGGGGCGGGCTCACCCCACGCACCGCAAAGTCTGCATCCCGCCACTGACTGGTCCTGGCACCCAACCAGCACCACCGCCGGCCCTGGGCCAGGCAACATCCTCTAGCCCCGCTCCCCCAGCTCGCCTCCCCTTCCCACCCCGTTGCTGTCCCTCTAGCCCCAGCCAGGCCCAGTCTCTGACAGGACCTCCAAAATGGGGCTCCTCCTCACACCGAGGTTCCCGCCCTCACACCGCTCACCCCTCATGCCTCACCGCAGGACCCCCACCGCAACATCCCGAAATGGTCCCCCTCACCCCTCAGCCGGGTCTGTTCCACTGGGAGCGGCCCCTCACCGCGTGATCCCCCCTCACTCCAAGTGCACCACTACCCCCAGCTGACCCCCTCACCCATCACGCCCTGGGTGGGTCGGGGAAGTCTGGGCTCCGGTCTCCATGGCGACTGCCAGGAGCTGGGGATCTGGCCTGGTCTAGTGTCTGGCCACACAGCTAGTGTCCAAGGCTACAGGGTGCGGCAGGTGGGGCTGGAGGCTGTTCCAATTCCTGCACTCTGCTCTGTGCCTCGTCTGAGCCAGCGGGTCAGGGTCGTTCAGGGCTGCCCGCCACTGGCCTGTGGGCCATCCGTTGTTGAATCCCTGATGGTGATCGGGACCCCTAGGGTGGAGGCGCTGGGCTTGTGGACCGGTGGCAGGGGTGCAGCTGAGCTTGGGGTATGGACAAGCAGGCGGGTAGGCTGTGCGCATGGCCTGGACTCAGCCCAGGTGGGTACGGGGACCCTGTCCATTAACGCCAGGGCAGAGGAAGAGGGACTGGAGCTTTGAAAGTGTCCACATTAGGAAGCCAAGTCTGGAGAGCAAAGCAGGCAGCTGTGCTGGCCAGGCCACCTTGGAGCCTGCCATGACACTGGTCCTTTGCATATGGGGAGACTGACCATTGGCCAGCCAATGAGACGTTTCATACCCCCCCAACCTTGGTATAGTTTACAGGCAATTAAACGGATTTGACAGGTAATTTTAATCACCAGTAATTAGTACTTTCTCTGCGGGAGCTCAGGTCCACAGTCATGGTGAACCTGGCAGGGCTCCTGCCTGAACCCCAGCCTGGGGCAGAGGAGGACCGGCCCAGAAACATCCCTTTACCTCTCACCAAAAGGCACTGTAGCAGAGAAGAACAAATCTAACTCCATGAGATCTGTTTCTTTTCCTTTAATCCTGTGCCCTGTTTTCTGGGCTTAGTCTTGCCAGCTCTGCACTTTGTGTAAAACAATGTTGCCTTTAGCCTGAAATGTACCAGAGAGCCTAGTCTCAGGGCTCTGACCTTTAAAGATATTGACATTCTGCACTCCTATAAAGATAACAAGTTGCAGAATAGAAAATAACCTTTGCTTTGTTGGAGGTTTTACAGGGGCACCGGGACCTGACCAACTTGGGCCTCATTTTGAGAAACTAGAGTGTTCGGGATAACACATTTTGCAAAGGGGTAGACAGCGAGTTACTATCTCATCTACAATTTTAAATAAATTTTGAATGAATGACATTTTCAAGTTAGATATGTTCCCAAAAAAAAAAAAAAACATCAATTTTCTGTCCATAAGGTTACAAATGATGGGCATTTTTCTGTGATGAGGTTTTAACCAGTATTCAGAGTGGCCTTTTGTTTTTCAATCTTTTTTTTAACTAATAACATTTACTATGTATTTTAATTTATGTCAGTATTTTAAACAGAATTGCATTACAAATATGTTTTTAATTGTGTTGTTTTTTGTAGTCTTTGTGTGCCGTTGCCAATTCTTTTTAAATTACATAGAAGTTTTCTCAAATTACTCACCAGGGACTAAGACAGTTGACAGAATGGTTGGAATTGTGTTCTAAGAAAAACTTTCTCTCGCATGAGCGTGTATGCAGCCTGAAGTGGGTATCGGGTGTTATGCGTGTTTAGTACCTGTGTATTTACTTTTTAATTTTTTTATTTTGATTTTTGTCACGTAGAATACTGTCTTGGTATAATGTAATCTGTATTTGTGTACCTTTTTTTAACTTTAAAATCTTTGAATGAAATGTTTAATACTCATCAGAAAAAAATCCAAAATCTTTTCACCAAACCCTCAGGGAAAACTGCCACTTCAGGAAGGTGCCCTACGTTACAGCACAGCCCCTGCACACCTGCTCCCGGCCACCTGCACAGCAGCTTGAGAAGTGTAAATGCGGAGAGCAAACAGTGCCCTTTGGGGTCCGGCCAGCCAGGGCCTGACTCCCGGGGATGCTATTTATTCTGTCTCTAAAGTGGGGGTAATCATGCCCAGTTTGTGATCGCTGTAGGGATTACATGGGACAGGGGATGCGGGGAAAGTGTCTGGCATCACACCCAGCACGTAGCAAGAGCTCAGTATCACCATCACCCGTCACTGTCGTATTACTATTCGACGCTGTTCATTACTCTTCCTCCTTATAAACAATGGAATAAATCACAAGAACGCTAGTTTCTCTATGAAGTCGGGTTTCCTAAAATCTCTTTGAGAGGCTGTGCAATTAAATCCAGTGAATGAAAAGCTTCAGCTTCAGAGATACGTCCTCTGCTCTGACACTTTCCCATGTTGGTGTTGGAAAATTTTGTTCCACTCTTAACTCCATATTTTTTTTTCTATCATCAACATACTTCTACCCTCCTCTTTTGCCCACTTTTTCTTCTCCCTCCCCTCCCCTGCACATTCACGTTTGTCGCAGGGACCTCTAGGAGGCTCACTTCAGGGGCTGTGCGTTGGGGTGAACTCAGCGGTGAGAACTGGGGCCCGTGGCAGCCCCAGCAAGGACAGGCCACACTCAGCAGGAGCAGAGCACAGGAGCCCCACACCGAGTCCAAGGACATGACTCTGCCCCTCAGCAGGGGCCGCAGATCCCCGCGAGATCACCTTTGGATTTGGAGCTCACCGCCTTGGCAGGTTCTCAGGAACCAGCACAATGATTCAGCTCCTACACTCCCCGAGGAAGGGGTTTCCGAAGCTTCCGTGGGTGCGGTCATCACAGTGAGTCTCCGCTGCTTGACCTGCTCAAACAACCCTGCTTACAGATTTTCCTCCTAATCATTGTTTGGGGGAAGAAAAAGGCACTACTTTAATGTAATTGATTCTCAGATTCCTAGACTTAACTTGATTGCTGGCTATGAACACAAAGGATTAATTCTTTTCTCTTGAAAAGGATGTTTTTCACATATACCGAGTAGAAAATGTTAACACTCATGTTCCTTCATTGACCTGAATTGTTTGTGAGAAATAAAGAATGCAAGAAAAAAGCCAGTGTAGGAATTTTTTTTTATTTTAAAAGTAAAAAGGTGTTTCCAGAAGACATCTCATATTGACCTCATAATTTTAGTGGGGGAGATTCCTTCCTTCAACGCCATACGACTCAACTTCAGTTTTTAGAAACCCCAGTAGGCGGGGCCAGGAACTTATAAACCAGGTCCTACTCGCCTGCAGTGCCCTGGTGGTGGGTCCCTCGGCTCAAATAATGTGTTCCTGCTCTTCTTCTGAGATGTGGAAATAACATAGCTTCAGCTTACTCCACAGGTTTGCAGGGGAGGTCAAATCACATGATGCGGAGACTTCTCGAAGGAGTAGGTGAGGATGTATGGGGGGATTATGGGGGCTTTGCCTCCTGCGTTGATCTGGTTTTAGTTATGCTATTTACTTACAAGTTTAAACCATCATTAAGGGAGCTCATAAATTGTGCCATTTGTCACAGTGGGACATGGTTTGAGAAACTCTCAGTCGGAGTATGTGCTTTGTATAAATGTTTTTATCGGGTTCAGAGAGAACGTGGGCTTGTGGAGACATGGGCTGGGGAGATGTGGGTTGGAGACATGACGTGCTCTTAGGGAGATGACACGGGCTTTGGGAGATGAAAGGGGCTTGGGGACATAAAGCGGGCTTGGGAGATGATTTGTGCTTGCAGAGAGGATGTGGGCTTGAGATGAAGCAGGCTTGGGGTGGTGAGGTTGGCTTGGGGACCTGTGGGCCTACAAACATGATGTGGGCTTGGGGAGATGTTTGCTTGGGGAGATAATGCGGGCTTGGGGAATTGATGTGCCTTTTGGGAGATGTGGGCTTGGGGAGATGATGTGGGCTTGGGGACATGATGCGGGTTCGGGGAGATGTGGGCTTGGGGAGATGATGCGGGGTTTGGGAGACGATTGGGCATAGGGAGATGATGTGGGCTTGGGGAGGTGATGCCGGCTTGGCAAGATGATGCGGGCTTGGTGAGATGATGCTGGCTTGGGGACATGAAGCGGGCTTAGGGTGGTGAGGTCAGCTTGGGGAAATGTGGGCCTGGAAACACGATGAGGGCTTGCGGAGATAATGTGGTCTTGGGGATATGTCAGCTTAGGGACTTGATGCCGGTTTGGGGACATGACACAGGCTCGGGGAGATGATGCGGGCACGCCGATATTTTTGGGGCTTGTGGACATGATGTGGCCTCACTGACATGACACGTGCTCTGGTACATGACACCGGTTTGGGGACACAACACAGGTTCAGGGAGATGACGTGGACTTGGAGAGCTGATGTGGGCTTGGGAAGATGTGGGTTTGGAAAGATGTGGGCTTGGAGAGATGATTCAGATTTGGGGAGATGATGTTCGCTTGGGGAGATGTTGGCTCGGGGAGATGACGCGGGCTCAGGGAGATGACCCCGGCTTGTGGAGATGATGTGGGCTCCCTGATATGGCATCGGCTCGGGGACATGACACGGGCTCATGGAGATGATGGGGGCTCGAGGAGATGACGCGGGCTTGCAGACATTTTACAGGCTCGCAGACATGACTTGGGCTAGCTGACATAACGTGGGATCGAGGACATGACACTGGTTCAGGGAGATGACGTGGGCTTGGGGAGATGATGCAGGCCTCTGTAAATGATGTGGGTGTGCAGATAATACGCCGGCTTGTAGACATGACACAGGCTCGGCTAGATGATACATCCTTGGGAAATGATGCAGGCTTGGGGAGATAATGTGCCTTTTGGGAGATTTGGGCTTGGGAGATGATTGGCCTTAGGGAAATGATGCGGGCTTGGGGAGATGATGCGGGCATGGGGAGATGATGCGGGCTTGGGATTTGATGCAGGCTTGGGGAAATGATGTGCCTTTTGGGAGATGTTGGCTTGGTGAGATAATGTTGTCTTGGGGAGATTATGTGGGCTTGGGGAGACTATGTGGGCTTGGGGAGATGTTTGCTTGGGGAGATAATGTGGGCTTAGGGAGATGATGCAGCTCCGGGAGATGACACGGGCGTCTGTAAATGATGCAGACTTGCAGATACTACGCGGACTTGGGATCATGATGCGGGCTCAGCTAGAAGATGCGGGCTTGGGGAATGATTCAGGCTTGAGGAATTGATGTGCCTTTTGGGAGATGTGGGCTTGGGGAGATGATGTGGGCTTGGTGACATGATGCGGGTTCGGGGAGATGTGGGCTTGGGGAGATGATGCGGGGTTTGGGAGACGATTGGGCATAGGGAGATGATGTGGGCTTGGGGAGGTGATGCCAGCTTGGCAAGATGATGCGGGCTTGGTGAGATGATGCTGGCTTGGGGACATGAAGCGGGCTTAGGGTGGTGAGGTCAGCTTGGGGAAATGTGGGCCTGGAAACACGATGAGGGCTTGCAGAGATAATGTGGTCTTGGGGATATGTCAGCTTAGGGACTTGATGCCGGTTTGGGGACATGACACAGGCTCGGGGAGATGATGCGGGCACACCGATATTTTTGGGGCTTGTGGACATGATGTGGCCTCACTGACATGACACGTGCTCTGGTACATGACACCGGTTTGGGGACACAACACAGGTTCAGGGAGATGACGTGGACTTGGAGAGCTGATGTGGGCTTGGGAAGAGCTGGGTTTGGAAATGATGTGGGCTTGGAGAGATGATTCAGACTTGGAGAGATTATGTTCTCTTGGGGAGTTTTGGCTTGGGGAGATGACGCGGGCTCAGAGAGATGTCCTGGGCTCGTGGAGATATGTGGGCTCCCTGATATGGCGTCGGCTCTGGGACATGACACGGGATCGAGGACATGACACTGGCTCGGGGATATGACGTGTGCTCATGGAAATGATGGGTGCTCAGGGAGATGATTGGGCTTAGGAAGATGATGCGGGCTTTGGGAAATGATGCGGGTTTGGGGAGATGACTGGGCTTAGGGAGTTGATGTGGACTTGGGGAGATGATGCGGGCTTGGGGAGATGATTGGACTGTGGGAGATGACTCGGGCTTGGGGTGATGAAGTGGTCTTGCAGATATGCTGTGGGCTCAGGGAGATGATGCAGGCTTTGGGAGAAGACGTGGGCTTGGGAGCTCATGCGGGCTTGTGGGGATGATTTGTGCTTGGGGACATGATGCGGCCTCAGTGTGGTGAGGTCGGCTTGGGGACATGTGGCCTGGAAACATGATGCGGGCTCGGGAATTCAGTGCGGGCTTGGGGAGATGATGTGGGCTTGGGGAGATGATTGGGCTTAGGGAGATGATGCGGGCTTGGGGAGATTATTGGGCTCGGGGAGTCGATGCGGGCTTGGGGAGATGATGCGGGCTTGGGGAGATGTGGGTTGGAGACATGATGTGGGCTTGGGGAGATGATTGGACTGTGGGAGATGACTCGGGCTTGGGGTGACGAAGCGGTCTTGCAGACATGCTGTGGGCTCAGGGAGATGATGCAGGCTGTCGTAGATGATGTGGACTTGGGACATCATGCAGACTGGGGGAGATGATTTGTTATTGGGGACATGATGCAGGCTTAAGGTAGTGAGGTCGGGTTAGGTACATGTGGGCCTGGAAACATGATGCGGGATTTGGGAGTCGATGAGGGCTTGGGGAGATGATGTGGGCTTGGCGAGATGATGCGGGCTTGGGGACATGATGTAGTCTTGGGGAGATGATGCGGGCTTGGGGAAATTATTGGCTTTGGGGAGATGACACGGGGTTGGGGAGATGATGTTGGTTTATGGAGATGATTGCGCTTCAGGAGATGATGTGGGCTTGGGGAGATGATTGCGCTTCAGGAGATGATGTGGGCTTGGGGAGATGATTGGGCTTAGGGAGATGATGCGGGCTTGCGGAGATTATTGGGCTCGGGGAATCGATGTGGGCTTCGGGAGATGATGCGGGCTTGGGGAGACTATGAGGGCTCGGTGAGACGATGTGAGCTCGGGTAGATCATGTTGGCTTCGGGAGATGATGTGGGTCTGTGTAAATGATGCGGACTTGCAGATATTACGCTGGCTTGGCGACATGACAAACGCTCGGCTGGATGATGCAGGCTTGGGAAATGATGCAGGCTTGGGAAATGATGCGGGCTTGGGGAGATGATTGGGCTTGGGGAGATGATTAGGCTTCGGGAGATGATGTGCAGGCTTGGGATATGATGCGGGCTTGCGGAGATGATTACGCTTCGGGAGATGATGTGGGCTAGGGAGATGATTGGGCGTTGGGAGATGATGCGGGCTTGAGGATATGTGGTCTTGGGGACATCACACAGGCTCGGGAGATGACGTGGGCTCGCAGACATTATCGGGCTTGTGGACATGATGTGGGCTCATTGTCACGATACGGCCTCTGGAATATGACGCCAGCTCGGGGACACAACACAGGTTCAGGGAGGTGATGTGGACTTGGAGAGCTGATGTGGGCTTAGGAATATTTTGGTTTCGATAGATGTGGGCTTGGAGAGATGATTCAGACTTGGGGAGATGATGCGGGCTTGGGGAGATGATTGGACAGTGGGAGATGACTCGGGCTTGGGGTGATGAAGTGGTCTTGCAGATATGCTGTGAGGTCAGGGAGATGATGCAGGCTTTGGGAGAAGACGTGGGCTTGGGAGCTCATGCGGGCTTGGGGGGATGATTTGTGCTTGGGGACATGATGCGGCCTTAGTGTGGTGAGGTCGGCTTGGGGACATGTGGCCTGGAAACATGTTGCGGGCTCGGGGATTCGGTGCGGGCTTGGGGAGATGATGCGGGCTCGGGGATACTATGTGGGCTCAGGGAGATGATGTGAGCTTGGGGAGATCATGTTGGCTTGGGGAGAAGATGTGGGTCTGTGTAAATGATGCAGACTTGCAGATATTACGCCAGCTTGGGGACATGACACAGGCTCGGCTGGATGATGCTGGCTTGGGAAATGATGCGGGCTTGGGGAGATAATGTGCCTTTTGGGAGATTTTGTCTTGGGGAGATGATGCGAGCTTGGGGAGATGATTGGGCTTGGGGAGATGAGTGGGCTTAGGGAGATGATGCAGGCCTCTGTAAATGATGCGGGTGTGCAGATATTACGCCAGCTTGGAGACATGACACAGGCTCGGCTACATGATGAATCCTTGGGAAATGATGCGGCATTGGGGAGATAACGTACCTTTTGGGAGATTTGGGCTTGGGGAGATGATTGGGCTTAGGGAGATGATGCGGGCTTAGGGAGATGATGTGGGCTTGGGGAGATGTGGGTTGGAGACATGATGTGGGCTTGGGGAGATGATTGGACTGTGGGAGATGACTCGGGCTTGGGGTGACGAAGCGGTCTTGCAGATATGCTGTGGGCTCAGGGAGATGATGCAAGCTGTGGTAGACGATGTGGGCTTGGGACATCATGCAGGCTGGGGGAGATGATGTGTTATTGGGGACATAATGCGGGCTTAAGGTAGTGAGGTCGGGTTAGGTACATGTGGGCCTGGAAACATGATGCGGGCTTGGGGAGTCGATGAGGGCTTGGGGAGATGATTCAGACTTGGGGAGATGATGTTGGCCTGGGGAGATGTTGGCTAGGGGAGATGTCGCGGGCTCAGGGAGATGACCCGGGCTCGTGGAGATGATGTGAGCTCCCTGATATGGCGTTGGCTCGGGGACATGACACGGTCTCGAGGACATGACACCGGCTTGGGGAGATGACGTGGGCTCAAGGAGACGATGGGGGCTCGGGGAGGTGACTCAGGCTTGTAGACATTTTTCAAGCTACCAGGCATGACTTGGGCTCAGTGAAATAACATGGGCTCGAGGACATGACACCGGCTCAGGGTCACGACACGGGTTCAGGGAGATGACGTGCGCTTGGGGAGATGATGTTGGCTTGTGGAGATGATTGGACTGTGGGACATGATGGGCTTGGGGTGATGAAGAGGTCTTGCAGACAAGCTGTGGGGTCAGGGAGATGATGCAGGCTTTGGGATATGACGTAGTCTTGGGAGATCATGCGGGCTCAGTGAGATGATTTTTTATTGGGGACATGATGCGGGCTTAAGGTAGTGAGGTCGGGTTAGGTACATGTGGGCCTGGAAACATGATGCGGGCTTGGGGAGTCATTGCGGGCTTGGGGAGTCGTTGCGGGCTTGGGGAGATGATGCGGGCTTGGGAAGATGATGTGGGCTCGGGAAGATGAATGGGCTTAGGGAGATGATGTTGGCTTGGGGATATGTCAGCTTAGGGAAATGATGCAGGCTTGGGGAAATGACACAGGCTCCGGGAGATGACACGGGCTCGCAGACATTTTGGGGGCTTCTGGACATAATGTGGCCTCACTGACACTACACGGGCTCTGGGACATGACGCCGCTCGGGGACACAAGACAGGTTCAGGGAGATGACGTGGACTTGGAGAGCTGATGTAGGCTTGGGAAGATGTGGGTTTCGAACGATGTGGGCTTGGAGAGATGATTCAGACTTGTGGAGATGATGTTGGCTTGGGGAGACAATGGTTTGGGGAGATTACATGGGCTCAGGGAGATGACCCTGGCACGTGGAGATGATGTGGGCTCCCTTATATGGCATCGGCTCGGGGACATGACTCGGGCTCGAGGACATGACACCAGCTTGGGGAGATGACATGAGCTCATAGAGATGATGGGACATCAGGGAGATGTGGGTTGGAGACACGATGTGGGCTTGGGGAGATGATTGGACTGTGGGAGATGACTCGGGCTTGGGGTGATGAAGTGGTCTTGCAGATATGCTGTGAGCTCAGGGAGATGATGCAGGCTTTGGGAGAAGACGTGGGCTTGGGAGCTCATGCGGGCTTGTGTGGATGATTTGTGCTTGGGGACATGATGCGGCCTTAGTGTGGTGAGGTCGGCTTGGGGACATGTGGCCTGGAAACATGATGCGGGCTCGGGGATTCGGTGCGGGCTTGGGGAGATGATGTGGGCTCGGGGAGATGATTGGGCTTAGGGAGATGATGCGGGCTTGGGGAGATGATGTGGGCTTGGGGAGATGTGGGTTGGAGACATGATATGGGCTTGGGGAGATGATTGGACTGTGGGAGATGACACGGGCTTGGGGTGACGAAGCGGTCTTGCAGACATGCTGTGGGCTCAGGGAGATAATGCAGGCTGTCGTAGATGATGTGGACTTGGGACGTCATGCAGACTGGGGGAGATGATTTGTTATTGGGGACATGATGCAGGCTTAAGGTAGTGAGGTCGGGTTAGGTAGATGTGGGCCTGGAAACATGATGTGGGCTTTGGGAGTCGATGAGGGCTTGGGTAGATGATGTGGGCTTGGCGAGATGATGCGGGCTTGGGGACATGATGTAGTCTTGGGGAGAATATGTGGGCTTGGGGAAATTATTGGCTTTGGGGAGATGACACGGGGTTGGGGAGATGATGTTGGTTTATGGAGATGATTGCGCTTCAGGAGATGATGTGGGCTTGGGGAGATGATTGCGCTTCAGGAGATGATGTGGGCTTGGGGAGATGATTGCGCTTCAGGAGATGATGTGGGCTTCGGGAGATGATGCGGGCTTGGGGAGACTATGTGGGCTCGGTGAGATGATGTGAGCTCGGGTAGATCATGTTGGCTTGGGGAGATGATGTGGGTCTGTGTAAATGATGCGGACTTGCAGATATTACGCTGGCTTGGCGACATGACAAAGGCTCGGCTGGATGATGCAGGCTTGGGAAATGATGCGGGTTTGGGGAGATGATTGGGCTTGGGGAGATGATTAGGCTTGGGGAGATGATGCAGGCTTGGGATATGATGCGGGCTTGGGGAGGTGATTACGCTTCGGGAGATGATGTGGGCTAGGGAGATGATTGGGCGTTGGGAGATGATGCGGGCTTGAGGATATGTGGTCTTGGGGACATCACACAGGCTCGGGAGATGACGTGGGCTCGCAGACATTATCGGGCTTGTGGACATGATGTGGGCTCATTGTCACGATACGGCCTCTGGAATATGACGCCAGCTCGGGGACACAACACAGGTTCAGGGAGGTGACGTGGACTTGGAGAGCTGATGTGGGCTTAGGAATATTTTGGTTTCGATAGATGTGGGCTTGGAGAGATGATTCAGACTTGGGGAGATGATGCGGGCTTGGGGGAGATGATTGGACATGTGGGAGATGACTCGGGCTTGGGGTGATGAAGTGGTCTTGCAGATATGCTGTGGGCTCAGGGAGATGATGCAGGCTTTTGGGAGAAGACGTGGGCTTGGGAGCTCATGCGGGCTTGTGGGGATGATTTGTGCTTGGGGACATGATGCGGCCTCAGTGTGGTGAGGTCGGCTTGGGGACATGTGGCCTGGAAACATGATGCGGGCTCGGGAATTCAGTGCGGGCTTGGGGAGATGATGTGGGCTTGGGGAGATGATTGGGCTTAGGGAGATGATGCGGGCTTGGGGAGATTATTGGGCTCGGGGAGTCGATGCGGGGCTTGGGGAGATGATGCGGGGCTTGGGGAGATGTGGGTTGGAGACATGATGTGGGCTTGGGGAGATGATTGGACTGTGGGAGATGACTCGGGCTTGGGGGTGACGAAGCGGTCTTGCAGACATGCTGTGGGCTCAGGGAGATGATGCAGGCTGTCGTAGATGATGTGGACTTGGGACATCATGCAGACTGGGGGAGATGATTTGTTATTGGGGACATGATGCAGGCTTAAGGTAGTGAGGTCGGGTTAGGTACATGTGGGCCTGGAAACATGATGCGGGATTTGGGAGTCGATGAGGGCTTGGGGAGATGATGTGGGCTTGGCGAGATGATGCGGGCTTGGGACATGATGTAGTCTTGGGGAGATGATGCGGGCTTGGGGAAATTATTGGCTTTGGGGAGATGACACGGGGTTGGGGAGATGATGTTGGTTTATGGAGATGATTGCGCTTCAGGAGATGATGTGGGCTTGGGGGAGATGATTGCGCTTCAGGAGATGATGTGGGCTTGGGGAGATGATTGGGCTTAGGGAGATGATGCGGGCTTGCGGAGATTATTGGGCTCGGGGAATCGATGTGGGCTTCGGGAGATGATGCGGGCTTGGGGAGACTATGAGGGCTCGGTGAGACGATGTGAGCTCGGGTAGATCATGTTGGCTTCGGGAGATGATGTGGGTCTGTGTAAATGATGCGGACTTGCAGATATTACGCTGGCTTGGCGACATGACAAACGCTCGGCTGGATGATGCAGGCTTGGGAAATGATGCAGGCTTGGGAAATGATGCGGGCTTGGGGAGATGATTGGGCTTGGGGAGATGATTAGGCTTCGGGAGATGATGTGGGCTAGGGAGATGATTGGGCGTTGGGATATGATGCGGGCTTGCGGAGATGATTACGCTTCGGGAGATGATGTGGGCTAGGGAGATGATTGGGCGTTGGGAGATGATGCGGGCTTGAGGATATGTGGTCTTGGGGACATCACACAGGCTCGGGAGATGACGTGGGCTCGCAGACATTATCGGGCTTGTGGACATGATGTGGGCTCATTGTCACGATACGGCCTCTGGAATATGACGCCAGCTCGGGACACAACACAGGTTCAGGGAGGTGATGGTGGACTTGGAGAGCTGATGTGGGCTTAGGAATATTTTGGTTTCGATAGATGTGGGCTTGGAGGATGATTCAGACTTGGGGAGATGATGCGGGCTTGGGGAGATGATGGACAGTGGGAGATGACTCGGGCTTGGGGTGATGAAGTGGTCTTGCAGATATGCTGTGAGGTCAGGGAGATGATGCAGGCTTTGGGAGAAGACGTGGGCTTGGGAGCTCATGCGGGCTTGGGGGGATGATTTGTGTTTGGGGACATGATGCGGCCTTAGTGTGGTGAGGTCGGCTTGGGGACATGTGGCCTGGAAAACATGTTGCGGGCTCGGGGATTCGGTGCGGGCTTGGGGAGATGATGCGGGCTCGGGGATACTATGTGGGCTCAGGGAGATGATGTGAGCTTGGGGAGATCATGTTTGCTTGGGGAGAAGATGTGGGTCTGTGTAAATGATGCAGACTTGCAGATATTACGCCAGCTTGGGGACATGACACAGGCTCGGCTGGATGATGCTGGCTTGGGAAATGATGCGGGCTTGGGGAGATAATGTGCCTTTTGGGAGATTTTGTCTTGGGGAGATGATGCGAGCTTGGGGAGATGATTGGGCTTGGGGAGATGAGTGGGCTTAGGGAGATGATGCAGGCCTCTGTAAATGATGCGGGTGTGCAGATATTACGCCAGCTTGGAGACATGACACAGGCTCGGCTACATGATGAATCCTTGGGAAATGATGCGGCATTGGGGAGATAACGTTCCTTTTGGGAGATTTGGGCTTGGGGAGATGATTGGGCTTAGGGAGATGATGCGGGCTTAGGGAGATGATGTGGGCTTGGGGAGATGTGGGTTGGAGACATGATGTGGGCTTGGGGAGATGATTGGACTGTGGGAGATGACTCGGGCTTGGGGTGACGAAGCGGTCTTGCAGATATGCTGTGGGCTCAGGGAGATGATGCAAGCTGTGGTAGACGATGTGGGCTTGGGACATCATGCAGGCTGGGGGAGATGATGTGTTATTGGGGACATAATGCGGGCTTAAGGTAGTGAGGTCGGGTTAGGTACATGTGGGCCTGGAAACATGATGCGGGCTTGGGGAGTCGATGAGGGCTTGGGGAGATGATTCAGACTTGGGGAGATGATGTTGGCCTGGGGAGATGTTGGCTAGGGGAGATGTCGCGGGCTCAGGGAGATGACCCGGGCTCGTGGAGATGATGTGAGCTCCCTGATATGGCGTTGGCTCGGGGACATGACACGGTCTCGAGGACATGACACCGGCTTGGGGAGATGACGTGGGCTCAAGGAGACGATGGGGGCTCGGGGAGGTGACTCAGGCTTGTAGACATTTTTCAAGCTACCAGGCATGACTTGGGCTCAGTGAAATAACATGGGCTCGAGGACATGACACCGGCTCAGGGTCACGACACGGGTTCAGGGAGATGACGTGCGCTTGGGGAGATGATGTTGGCTTGTGGAGATGATTGGACTGTGGGACATGATGGGCTTGGGGTGATGAAGAGGTCTTGCAGACAAGCTGTGGGGTCAGGGAGATGATGCAGGCTTTGGGATATGACGTAGTCTTGGGAGATCATGCGGGCTCAGTGAGATGATTTTTTATTGGGGACATGATGCGGGCTTAAGGTAGTGAGGTCGGGTTAGGTACATGTGGGCCTGGAAACATGATGCGGGCTTGGGGAGTCGTTGCGGGCTTGGGGAGATGATGCGGGCTTGGGAAGATGATGTGGGCTCGGGAAGATGAATGGGCTTAGGGAGATGATGTTGGCTTGGGGATATGTCAGCTTAGGGAAATGATGCAGGCTTGGGGAAATGACACAGGCTCCGGGAGATGACACGGGCTCGCAGACATTTTGGGGGCTTCTGGACATAATGTGGCCTCACTGACACTACACGGGCTCTGGGACATGACGCCGCTCGGGGACACAAGACAGGTTCAGGAGATGACGTGGACTTGGAGAGCTGATGTAGGCTTGGGAAGATGTGGGTTTCGAACGATGTGGGCTTGGAGAGATGATTCAGACTTGTGGAGATGATGTTGGCTTGGGGAGACAATGGTTTGGGGAGATTACATGGGCTCAGGGAGATGACCCTGGCACGTGGAGATGATGTGGGCTCCCTTATATGGCATCGGCTCGGGGACATGACTCGGGCTCGAGGACATGACACCAGCTTGGGGAGATGACATGAGCTCATAGAGATGATGGGACATCAGGGAGATGTGGGTTGGAGACACGATGTGGGCTTGGGGAGATGATTGGACTGTGGGAGATGACTCGGGCTTGGGGTGATGAAGTGGTCTTGCAGATATGCTGTGAGCTCAGGGAGATGATGCAGGCTTTGGGAGAAGACATGAGCTTGGGAGCTCATGCGGGCTTGTGTGGATGATTTGTGCATGGGGACATGATGCGGCCTTAGTGTGGTGAGGTCGGCTTGGGGACATGTGGCCTGGAAACATGATGCGGGCTCGGGGATTCGGTGCGGGCTTGGGGAGATGATGTGGGCTCGGGGAGATGATTGGGCTTAGGGAGATGATGTGGGCTTGGGGAGATGATGTGGGCTTGGGGAGATGTGGGTTGGAGACATGATATGGGCTTGGGGAGATGATTGGACTATGGGAGATGACTCGGGCTTGGGGTGACGAAGCGGTCTTGCAGACATGCTGTGGGCTCAGGGAGATAATGCAGGCTGTCGTAGATGATGTGGACTTGGGACGTCATGCAGACTGGGGGAGATGATTTGTTATTGGGGACATGATGCAGGCTTAAGGTAGTGAGGTCGGGTTAGGTAGATGTGGGCCTGGAAACATGATGCGGGCTTTGGGAGTCGATAATTGCTTGGGTAGATGATGTGGGCTTGGCGAGATGAAGCGGGCTTGGGGACATGATGTAGTCTTGGGGAGATGATGTGGGCTTGGGGAAATTATTGGCTTTGGGGAGATGACACGGGGTTGGGGAGATGATGTTGGTTTATGGAGATGATTGCGCTTCAGGAGATGATGTGGGCTTGGGGAGGTGATTGGGCTTAGGGAGATGATGCGGGCTTGCGGAGATTATTGGGATCGGGGAGTCGATGTGGGCTTCGGGAGATGATGCGGGCTTGGGTAGACTATGTGTGCTCGGTGGGATGATGTGAGCTCGGGTAGATCAAGTGGCTTGGGGAGATGATGTGGGTCTGTGTAAATGATGTGGACTTGCAGATATTACGCTGGACTTGGCGACATGACAAAGGCTCGGCTGGATGATGCAGGCTTGGGAAATGATGCGGGTTTGGGGAGATGATTGGGCTTGGGTAGATGATTAGGCTTGGGGAGATGATGCAGTCTTGGGATATGATGCGGGCTTGGGGAGGTGATTACGCTTCGGGAGATGATGTGGGCTAGGGAGATGATTGGGCGTTGAGAGATGATGCGGGCTTGAGGATATGTGGTCTTGGGGACATCACACAGGCTCGGGAGATGACGTGGGCTCGCAGACATTATCGGGCTTGTGGACATGATGTGGGCTCATTGTCACGATACGGCCTCTGAATATGACGCCAGCTCGGGGACACAACACAGGTTCAGGGAGGTGACGTGGACTTGGAGAGCTGATGTGGGCTTAGGAATATTTTGGTTTCGATAGATGTGGGCTTGGAGAGATGATTCAGACTTGGGGAGATGATGTGGGCTTGGGGAGATGATTGGACAGTGGGAGATGACTCGGGCTTGGGGTGATGAAGTGGTCTTGCAGATATGCTGTGAGGTCAGGGAGATGATGCAGGCTTTGGGAGAAGACGTGGGCTTGGGAGCTCATGCGGGCTTGGGGGGATGATTTGTGCTTGGGGACATGATGCGGCCTTAGTGTGGTGAGGTCGGCTTGGGGACATGTGGCCTGGAAACATGATGCGGGCTCGGGGATTCGGTGCGGGCTTGGGGAGATGATGCGGGCTCGGGGATACTATGTGGGCTCAGGGAGATGATGTGAGCTTGGGGAGATCATGTTGGCTTGGGGAGAAGATGTGGGTCTGTGTAAATGATGCAGACTTGCAGATATTACGCCAGCTTGGGGACATGACACAGGCTCGGCTGGATGATGCTGGCTTGGGAAATGATGCGGGCTTGGGGAGATAATGTGCCTTTTGGGAGATTTTGTCTTGGGGAGATGATGCGAGCTTGGGGAGATGGTTGGGCTTGGGGAGATGAGTGGGCTTAGGGAGATGACTCTGGCACGGGGTGATGAAGCGTTCTTGCAGATATGCTGTGGGCTCAGGGAGATGTTGCAGGCTTTGGGAGATGACGTGGGCTTGGGAGATCATGCGGGCTTGGGGAGATGATTTGTGTTTGGGACATGATGCGGGCTTAGGTTGGTGAGGTCGTCTTGGGGACATGTGGGCCTGGAAACATGATGTGCGCATGGGGAGTCGTTGCGGGCTTGGGGATATGATGCGGGCTTAGGGAGATGATGTGGTCTTGGTGAGACTAATTGGGCTTGGGGAGACTATGTTGGTTTGGGTAGATGTTTGCTTGGGGAGATAAAGCGGCTCCGGGAGATGACACGGGCATGCGTAAATGATGCAGACTCGCAGATAGTACGCCGATGTAGGATCATGATGCGGGCTCGGCTAGAAGATGCAGGCTTGGGAAATGATGCAGGCTCAGGGAAATGATGTGCGTTTTCGGAGATGTGAGCTTGGGGAGATGATGTGGGCTTGGGGAGATGATGCGGGGTTGGTTAGATCATTGGGCTTGGGGAGATAATGCAGGCTTGGGGAGATGAAGGTGGCTTAGGTTGGTGAGGTCAGCTTGGGGAAATGTGGGCCTGGAAACTTGACGAGGGCTTGGGGAGATAATGTGGTCTTGGGGATATGTCAGCTTAAGGACATGATGCAGGCTTGGGGACATGACAGAGACTCGGGGAGATGACACAGGCTCGCAGACATTTTTGGGGCTTGTGGACATGATGTGGCCTCTCTGACATGACTCGTGCTCTGGGACATGACACCGGTTCGGGGACACAACACAGGTTCAGGGAGATGACGTGGAGTTGGCGAGCTAATGTGGGCTTGGAAGATGTGGGTTTGGAAAGATGTGGGCTTGGAGAAATGATTCAGACTTGGGGAGATTATGTTGGCTTGGGGAGATGTTGGCTCTAGGAGATGATGCGGGCTCAGAGATATGTCCTGGGCTGTGGAGATATGTGGGCTCCCTGATATGGTTCAGCTCTGGGACATGACGTGGACTCGAGGACAAGACACCGGCATGGGGATATGACGTGTGCTCATGGAAATGATGGGGGCTTGGGGATCTGATTGGGCTTAGGGAGATGATGCGGTCTTTGGGAGATGATGCGGGTTTGGGGAGAGATGAGTGGGATTAGGGAGTTGATGTGGACTTGGGGAGATGATGCGGGGTTGGGGAGATGATTGGACAGTGGGAGATGACTCGGGATTGGGTGATGAAGTGGTCTTGCAGATATGCTGTTGGCTAAGGAAGATGATGCAGGCTTTGGGAGAAGACGTGGGCTTGGGAGCTCATGCGGGCTTGGGGGGATGATTTGTGCTTGGGGACATGATGCGGCCTTAGTGTGGTGAGGTCGGCTTGGGGACATGTGGCCTGGAAACATGATGCGGGCTCGGGTATTCGGTGCGGGCTTGGGGAGATGATGCGGCTCGGGGATACTATGTGGGCTCAGGGAGATGATGTGAGCTTGGGGAGATCATGTTGGCTTGGGGAGAAGATGTGGGTCTGTGTAAATGATGCAGACTTGCAGATATTACGCCAGCTTGGGGACATGACACAGGCTCGCTGGATGATGCTGGCTTGGGAAATTGATGCGGGCTTGGGGAGATGATTGGGCTTGGGGAGATGATTAGCCTTGGGGAGATGATGCAGGCTTCGGATATAATGCGGGGCTTGCGGAGATGATTAGCTTCGGGAGATGATGTGGGCTAGGGAGATGATTGGGCGTTGGGAGATGATGCGGGCTTGAGGATATGTGGTCTTGGGGACATCACACAGGCTCGGGAGATGACGTGGGCTCCGCAGACGTTTATCGGGCTTGTGGACATGATGTGGGCTCATTGTCACGATACGGCCTCTGGAATATGGACGCCAGCTCGGGGGACACAACACAGGTTCAGGGAGGTGACGTGGACTTGGAGAGCTGATGTGGGCTTAGGAATATTTTGGTTTCGATAGATGTGGGCTTGGAGAGATGATTCAGACTTGGGGAGATGATGCGGGGGGGCTTGGGGAGATGATGGGACAGTGGGAGATGACTCGGGCTTGGGGTGATGAAGTGGTCTTGCAGATATGCTGTGAGGTCAGGAGATGATGCAGGCTTTGGGAGAAGACGTGGGCTTGGGAGCTCATGCGGGCTTGGGGGGATGATTTGTGCTTGGGGACATGATGCGGCCTTAGTGTGGTGAGGTCGGCTTGGGGACATGTGGCCTGGAAACATGATGCGGGCTCGGGGATTCAGTGCGGGCTTGGGGAGATGATGCGGGCTCGGGGATACTATGTGGGCTCAGGGAGATGATGTGAGCTTGGGGAGATAATGTTGGCTTGGGGAGAAGATGTGGGTCTGTGTAAATATGCAGACTTGCAGATATTACGCCAGCTTGGGGACATGACACAGGCTCGGCTGGATGATGCTGGCGGAAAATGATGGGCGTTGGGGAGATAATGTGCCTTTTGGGAGATTTTGTCTTGGAAGATGATGCGAGCTTGGGGATGATTGGCTTGGGGAGATGAGGTGGGCTTAGGGAGATGACTCTGGCACGGGGTGTGAAGCGTCTTGCACATATGGTGTGGGCTCAGGGAGATGATGCAGGCTTGGGAGAGACGTGGCTGGGAGCTCATGCGGGCTGGTGGGATGATTTGTGCTTGGGACATGCTGCGGCCTTAGTGTGGTGAGGTCGGGCTTGGTACATGTGGCTGGAAACATGATGCGGGCTCGGGGATTCGGTGCGGCTTGGGAGTGATGTGGGCTTGGGAGATGATTGGGCTTGGGGAGATGATGCGGGCTTCGGGAGATTATTGGGTTCGGGAGTCGATGCGGGCTTGGGGAGGTGATGCGGGGCTTGGGAGACTATGTGGCCTCGGGGAGACGATGTGAGCTCGGGTAGATCATGTTGGCTTGGGGAGATGATGTGGGTCTGTGTAAATGATGCGGACTTGTCAATATTACCGCTGCTTGGCGACATGAACAAAGGCTCGGCTGGATGATGCAGGCTTGGGAAATGATGCGGGTTTGGGGAGATGATTGGGCTTGGGGAGATATTAGGCTTGGGAGATGATGCAGGGCTTGGGATATGATGCGGGCTTGCGGAGATGATTAGCTTCGGTTGATGATGTTGGGCTAGGGAGATGATTGGGGCGTTGGGAGATGATGCGGGCTTGAGGATATGTGGTCTTGGGGACATCACACAGGCTCTG